>NC_056710.1:6726090-6837084 GCF_018831695.1 Puntigrus tetrazona | reverse complement strand
GATTGAGTTTCTATTCTCGGGAAAAAAGCTGAAAAGAGCTAGAAGTGAAAAATGTGCTGAGATCTGAGATTTGGTTAAAAGGAAAGTCAAGGCCCGCAAGGATTAAGTGATACTCAAATTCTCATCTCTGGTTATCAGAGCAACAGCAGATGGGCTGTTCCCAGCCACGCCACAGTGGAGGTGCCAGTTTCAGAAGGTGAGAAGTAGTGAGATGTGGAAGATACCAAAAGGTAGAAGGCTGAGATGGGGCATTGGAGTGAGGCCTTTTGGAATACGTGGAGTCACCCTCTTTAGGGTTAAAAGCGCTATATAAATAAAAATGATTGATTGATTGAGAGAGCCAATAGTGACTTGTTCTCAAGCATGGTCATTTGTATATAAACTGGATCGGAGGTTGATATACAATTAGTGAAGATTCTTAGAACCTTAGAAGATGTTGCATAGGCATATCGACATGTAATCTCCACTCTCAATTAGATCACGTGATGGTGAATACAGAGATCGAAACACAAAATATGTGTTGATATTATGAGGTCATATAAACTAGTGATCTATCATAAACATGTACTAAAACAAGACAATATAAAAAATAAGACAATAAAAAACCGATAACAATATGCACAATAACGCTTAAGGATAAGCATTACAGGAAATTCATGGACAAAATTGTCTAGGACTTAATAAAAATTTGTCATTGCAGTATCTGTTTTAGAAATTATTAGTGGAAGGAAATTCTCTCTAAATAGCTTTTAGGTCATAAAGTTTATCTCATCTGGCAGAGGTGTCCTGGATACCATGGTAACTAGCGACCTGGAGTCATTCACAGACATATTGGCATCCAGCTTGTATACTGGATGAGGTTGAGGATGAGTTTTTCATATTATTCAAACAAGTTCCAGATAAACAAAAGTTGCTTGAGGCTGAACGTTCTTTAATGATACAATGTGTTTCAGACTGGTAAGGCACAGTTCTAAAGCATATGAATTAGTGCCAGAGGTGTATTGCAAACATTTGGTTTGAAACATTTTCTCAAACATAAGCAAATTAACACATGAATTGTGCTGCTGTATAAGTTACTAGCTCTTTACTAAAACCCTAAAGCGACGCTTTGGCAGATGAATATAACCGATACGAAGCTTTGTTAGAGTCTCATTTTATACAACTAACTTGAATATGCGACGACACTAAATATAATACAAATATGTGAAATTTTCTAAAAATCAGACTCAGCTTGTCTGTAATTGTGTTTGTATCAGGACACAAAAGTGTCAGTACTTCCAGGTAAAAGGTGAAGCATTGTATGTTGTACAAAGTGTAGTTTACAGCAAAAGATTGTGGCAAAATAGTCATTTTTGTGTTGTATGGCCCCGTGACAAAAATGCCTAGTAGCCCACATTCACTCTTTCTGGCAGTGGCAGGTCACACCACCACTTCAGTAGAGTAGTAGAGCCTGAAAGTAGTAATAGTGTACATTTTATTTATTCACTCACTTGCCTACTTGACTCGCATATGAACTTAAATGATATCCCATTCCTAAATCCGTGAGTGTTCAATATGATGTTGAATTACAAGACCCTTTGCAGCAAAGGACAGCTTCAACTCTTCTGGGAATGCTGTCCACAAGGGTTTAGGAATGTGTTTATGGGAATTTTTGACCATTCTTCCAGAAAGCACATCTTGTGAGGTCACACACTGATGTTGAACGAAAGTCCTGGGTCACACTCTCCGCTCTAATTCATCCCAAAGGTGTTCAGTCAGGTTGAAGTCAGGACCCTAGTGCAGGCCAGTCAAGTTCATCCACACCAGACTCTGTCATCCATGTCTTTATGGACTTTGCTTTTAGGAAGAGGAAGGGCCAGCTCAAACTGTTCCCACAATGTTGGGAGCATGAAATTGTCAAAAATGCTGTGGTATGAGGAAGCATTCAAAGTTTCTTTATCTGGAACTAAGAGCTAAGCCCAGCTTCTGAAAAACAACCCCACACTATAATCCCTCCTCCACCGACTTTACACTTGGCACAATGCAGTCAGACAAGTGCTGTACTATAGAGTTGGCAACCTCAGCATCTGCTGACCCCACTCTATCAGTTTTTGTGGCCTACCACTTCATGTAGCTAAGTTGCTGTCATTCCCAAGCGCTTCACACGCTCTTATAATGCAGCTGACAGATGACTGTGGAACATTTAGGAGCGAGAAATTTCACAACTGGTTTTGTTGCTGCAGGTGGCATCCTATCACAGCCCCTGAGAGTGACCCATTCTTTCAAAAATGTTTGTAAAAACAGTCTGCATGCCTAGGTGCTTAATTTTTTATACAGCTGTGGCGCCATGAAATTGATTGGAACACCTGATTCTGTTTATTTGGATGGGTGAGCAAATGCTTGTGAGCAATATGTGAAATGTATCAAGTGCCAGGTGTCACAGAACGTTTGTCACTGTTTTGCTGTAAACAATGCTGTTTTTGTTTGTTTTCAGAAGTGGTACTCATATGAACTGTATGATATTTCCATATTGATTTGAATTATTAATCCATAATTATTTACCACACTGCTCAACTCTCTGACTCACTCCTGTGCATCACAGCACTTTTCCTTTTTTTACTGTGTGTGTCCTCTCTGACTGTGGTGTATGCAGGATGGCACAAAGTGGGCATCAGGCGCTTATTAATATAAATATATATATATATATACAACGTCTGCTGCCCTTGAGTGGATCATGTTGAAATTGTTACAAACCTTAACATAATAAATAATTTATTAAGTCAAAAATAACAACAATTATGATTATAATTAAAAAGTTATCATTATAACAATAATTAACTCACCACCACTCCTGTCAAATTGTCAGGGAATATGTCAATGGATAGCCTGTTGGCTGACTCTTGTCAGATTCTGTTCTGAGTACGTCTGCTGAAATCTTCACCTGATCTCTTTTTGTTCTCTGGTTGTCTGATGGACCTCCATTAGTATTCACTGACTGCCCGTGATATATACCTGACATAAAAAACAAAATAAAACTGCATGTTATCTTGGCTTAAAAATTATATTATCTGCACACTAAGTTGACGTCAGAATGAAATAAAAAATTACCTAAATGCATACTATTGATCTTATTGTGAACAATTCATACATATAAAGCAAAAAACTAATATAATTTAATCCCATGCTACACATTTTATTTTTATTTTTGAACAATCCATTTAACTAGGATATATAATGAAGACCTGTCCTAATTCTGTTTCATGGTGACCTTAGGGTTGGATTTCACACAAAAATTTGCCTGTGACTTTCTTTTAGATGAACTTTAGACAATGAAGCTAAAACACAGGCCTATTTTCATTTTACAAGTTAATTAACCCTTTGCAATTTCTCAGTCACTTTGGAGTATTTCTAAGATCAAAAATGTAATCTTCAAAGCGTCTCGAGCTCGTATGTAACCCTTGTTCCTGATGGATGTTATGTAATCATGACAGACTGGGGTCTTGCTTGGAGCCCTCATTATCACCAGAGGAAACCTTACTGTGGAAAATACACATATAGGATCTCCGTGGAAGATCAACTTATATGGAGCACCTAGCCCAGTAGAAGGATGACCAGAGATCAGGCAAGCTCCACCCAGTCGACTGCTGGGGGTCTCGGAGAAGCCCACCAGGGTTCGATTAACCATAGAACTTATTGGAGGGGAAAACAGCACTCCACATCCCCAGGTGAGAGGGAATGGTAAGAGATACTGGCCAGTTCATCCCGCCAATTACCTGTTACCCAACTCACAGGAAGAATTGGCTCTACACAAAGACTGTAATATCTACGCCCAGCCTGCAGCTCTGCAAATGTCTGCCAGAGAGCTCCCAGCGCAAAGAGTAGACAACACTCCGGGTGGAGTGAGTTTGCAAGTTCACCACCTGATCGCAAAGGCCGTGGGTGGAACCTTAGGCTGCGTATCCAGACCAGGTCTCAGGAATAAATAAGAGTAGGCCGGCCCGAACACAAGGCACTCCTTCGCTCACCAAAAATGCTTGGAGGTCCGTGAACCTCTTCATGGAAGTGAGCACAGTCAGGAGGCGCTGCCTTGGCAGACAGGAACTTAAGCTCAACTGACTCCAGCGGCCCAAAGGACCTCTCTGAAGGCAAGCCAGGACATTCGAGAGATCCCATAAGGGCACAAGGGGTGTCCAGGAGAATTTAACCTTCTGGCACCCCTCAGGACCCTGCAATTCCACATACACCTTCAAGGTGAAGGGTGACAGCCTATGCTCCAACTCTTCTTGCAGGAAAGAAAGTACTGCCTCAATCATGCACCTTCGGGAGTCTTCTTTGCGAGAAGAACACCATTTCATGAACAGACTCCACTTCAGGGCATAGGCTTCACTTATAGAGGGAGCTCTATAAGTCTGGGTAATAGGGTTCAGCATAGCCTGTGGTAAATCATTCTGCCAAGTCCCATCCAGGAGCCAGACATGGAGGATGGCGTGATGGCATCAAGCCTCTGAGACTGAAGGTCCTTCCTCAGAGGGGAATGCAAGGAGATTGAGTTCGGAAAACCAAGTCTAAGTGGGCCAATATGGCGCAACCAGCAGGATCTGTTCCTCGTCCTCCCTGACCTTGCACAGTGTCTGTGTGAGCAGGCTCACTGGGGAAAACGCATATTTGCATAGGAACTGAGGCCAGCTGTGTGCAAGTGCATCTGTGCTGAGGGAGCCTCAGTTAGGGAATAAAATGAGAATGAGAGGATCCACAAGAAGCAAACAGGTTGACATGAGCTTCTTGAATTGAATCCAAATCAGCTGGATCTTTCAGGGTGGTGTTGCCATTATCCGTGGTTACGAACACATGCCGTGACACTTGTTTGACAGAAGGGCACCTGACCTAAAGAAATGCAAGGTCTGTCCATGGGATGAAAGTGCGACAACAAGCTGCAGCTGCGCGAGCCATATGCCCAGAAGCCTCTGAAAATGTTTCAGTGGAACCACTGATTGTGCACGCTCTTCTGTGAGGCACGCTGTCATACTCTTCTTCTTCTTTCCACTTATCCGGGCGGGTCGCGGGGAAACAGTATAAGCAGGGGCGCCCAGACTTCCACTCTCTCCCCAGACACTTCCTCCAGCTCTTCCGGGAACACCGAGGCACTCCCAGGCCAGCCGAGAGACGCCCATAGTCCCTCCAGCGTGTCCTAGGTCTTTCCCGGGGCCTCCTCCCGGTGGGACATGCCCAGAACACCTCCATGGGAGAGCCGTCCGGGAGGCATAAAAACAGATGCTTCGAGCCACCCCCAGCTGGCCTCTCTCGATGTGGAGGACCAGCGGGTCTACTCCGAGCTCCTCCCGGTGACTGAACTCCTCACCCTATCTCTGAGGAGCGCCCAGCCACCCCTGGCGGAAGAAACTAATTTCGGCCTGCTTGTATCCGAGATCTCATCCTTTCGGTAATGAACCAAAGCTCATAACCATAGGTGAGAGTAGGAATGAAGATCGACGGTAAATCAGGGAGCTTCACCTTGGCTCAGCTCCTTCACCATGACAGACCAGTACAGCGACGGCATTACTGCACAAGCTGCACCGATCCGTCTGTCTATCTCTCGTTCCATCCTTCCCCTCACTGCCGTGAACAAGACCCCAAGATACTTGGCGCTCCTCCACCTGAGGCAGGAGCTCCCCACCAACCTGAAGGGCAAGCACTTACCCTTGTCCGACTTGAGAACCATGGCCTCAGACTTAGAAGTGCTGATCCTCATTCCCGCCGCTTCACACTGCCAAACACCCCAGTGCACACTGTAGGTCTTGGCCAGATGCAGCCAACAGAACAGCATCATCAGCAAAAAAGCAGAGAAGCTATCCTGTGGTCACCAAACCAGACCCCCCTCCAGCCCCGGCTGCGCCTAGAAATCCTGTCCATAAAAATAATGAACAGGACCAGGTGACAAAAAGGGCAGCCCTGTGCATTAGTCCAACATGCACTGGGAACAAGTCTGACTTAATGCCGGCAATGCAAACCAAGCTCCTGCTCTGATCATACAGGGATGTGGACGGCCCTGTAGCAATGGGCCTCTTACCCCATATTCCCAGAGCACTCCCCCACAGGATACATACAGGAACTGCCCTTCCGAATGCCTTCTCCAAATCCACAAAACACATGTGGACTGGTTGGGCAAACTCCCAGAACCCTCCAGCATCCTGAAGAGGGTATAGAGTTAGTCCAGTGTTCAACATCAGGACAGAAACCCACATTGTTCTGTCATACTCACAGAGTCTAACTCAATTTCAGTGGCACTTTCTCTTATCCAGAGCTAATAAGGGCTCCAAGCAAGATTTCACTCTGTCGTCTGCATGAGCATAACTCATAGTGACTGACAGACAGGGAACTACTTGTTCAACATTCTCACATCATCTAGTCACTTGTGCAGATCATAAAAGCCATTTCTTAGTCTTTTGAATAAATTTTGATTTGTCTGCTGTTTTCTAAAATATTAATTGCTAATACAACCCCTGGCAAAAGTATGGAATCCACCAGTCTTGATTTGAGCACTCATTCAGACATTTCATTCTGTAGAACAAACTCAGATCTCAAACATGAAACAATCACGCCGGAAAGTCATTCCAAAGTGCAACTTCTTGGCATTCAGAAACACTAAAAGAAATGAAGAAGAAAAACATTGTGATAGTCAACAAATGCTACTTTTATAGAGCAAGCACAGGGAAAAAAAAATATGGAATCATTCAATTCTGAGAAAAAAATATGGAATCATGAAAAACAGGCAGAACAAAAAACAGTCAAATCATATCACTAGTATTTAGCTTGTACCCACCT
This sequence comes from Puntigrus tetrazona, assembly GCF_018831695.1. Lineage (NCBI taxonomy): Eukaryota > Metazoa > Chordata > Actinopteri > Cypriniformes > Cyprinidae > Puntigrus > Puntigrus tetrazona. The sequence goes on along the minus strand of NC_056710.1, from coordinate 6,830,283 downwards.
CTGGCTTTTTATAACGGCTTGCAGTCTCTGAGGCATGGACTTGATGAGTGACAAGCTGTATTCTTCATCAATCTGGTGCCAGCCTCTCTTTGATTGCAGCTGCTGATCAGCTTTGCAGGTCGTGAACCTTGCCGTGGACCATTTTTCAATTTCCACCACAGGTTTTCAGTTGGGTTTTAGATCTGGACTATTTGCAGGCCATGACATTGACTGGATGCGTCTTTCTCAGGGAATGCTTTCACAGTTTTGCTCTATTGCACGATGCATTTGTCATTCTTGAAAATAATTTCATCATCCCCAAACATCTTTTCTATTGAAGGGATAAGAAAACTGTCAAAATGTCAATGTAAACTTGTGCATTTATCTCAGTGCCTTTGCCTGACAGCACAGCCCCATATCATCAAGGACTGTGGAAATTTGGATGTTTTCTTTAGGCAGTCTTCCTTGTAAATCTCACTGGAACGGCACCAATCAAAAGTTCCAGCATCATCACCTTGTCAATACAGATTCGTGACTCATCACTGAAGATAACCTTCATCCAGTCATCCACAGTCCATGATTGCTTCTCCTTAGCCCCATTGCAGTCTTGTTTTTCTGTTTAGGTGTCAATGATGGTTTTCTTTTAGCTTTTTCTTTAGGCGATTTCTCTGCAGTTGGTCACATACATTGACTCCAGCTTTCCTCCCATTTATTGTTCATTTGTTTTGTTGTGCATTTTTGGTTTTCAAGACATATGGCCTTCAGTTTTTCTGTCTTGACGCTTGGATGTCTTCCTTGGTCTACCAGTACGCTTGGCTTTAAGAACCTTCCCATGCTGTTTGTACTTGGTCCATATCTTACATACAGCTGACTGTGAACAGCCCACATCTTTGGCAACCATGCGTGAAGAGTTACCTTCTTCAAGAAGTTTGACAATCCTCTCTTTGGTTTCAAGAGACATCTCACTTATTGGAGCCACGACACGTGGTGTCTTGCCAACCACTTGGTCTAGCAGCCCTCCATGGTGTGATAACTGCAATGCTTTAACTGCAGACTAACAAGCAGATCTAATCTGAGACAGGTGCACAATTAAGGAAAGGAAATTGACTGAATGAATCCTTATTTTCTCCTCAGAATTGAATGATTCCATATTTTTTTCCTCAGAATTGAATGATTCCATATTTTTTTCCCTGTGCTTGCTCTATAAAAGTAGCATTTGTTGACTATCACAATGTTTTTCTTCATTTCTTTTAGTGTTTCTGAATGCCAAGAAGTTGCACTTTGGAACAACTTGCTGATTGTTTCATGTTTGTGATCTGAGTTTGTTCTACAGAATGAAATGTCTGAATGAGTGCTCGTCCAAGACTGGTGATTCCTTACTTTTGCCAGGGGTTGTATGTTGCTCAAAGTGTATTATACAGTTCTCTGTGCAAAAGTCTTAAAAATGGTTGATCTAGTTGTCATAAACTGCCAAGCATAAATTCCATGGATTTATATTAGAATAGTCAAGCAACTTTCACTAATGAAGAATATATATATATATATATAAACCAATTATAAACCAGTTCTCTGAAATAAGCTCAAAGGTACATCTCCTGAATCTCCTGTCTGGAAAGCAAATATAGACAGAGGACAACAAAAGAGTTAAAAAATTCTGACAATGAGTGAACATCCAGAAGAGGCCAAGGACAGAGGCACATCTCAGATTAAGGGCCACTATTGTGGATCATGTTGTCAGTCATAGCTTTACAATGGCTGATGAGTGCAGCTAAATATTGAGATATCAACCATATCCTAAATTTAAACATTTTAAAACATTTAGTCTCTTTTAATCAATATCCCAGATATAGTAATTTGTACTTTTCAAGGACATATGTCATACAACCTTCTGCATTACAGTACAGTAACTATCATTCAAACTTATTACATCTTTTAACACTAACAGTGCATAGTGTTACATTGACAACATGACTAAACATTTTAAGACATCTTGTTTGTGGACAATGACAAAGGACTTTTCATTCTGATGGCACTGATATGTTTATTGACAGAAATGTAATTTGGCATAATGAGCAAGTTTGGAGTAAGCTACAGGTTTTTGCAGTGTGGCATTACACATTTATAAAAGGTTAAATATAGGTTACAATATAACAGTATGAACATTTTCTGTATATTGTTATGAACAAAAGTTATGTATATTGTAATTTTAAGAGCAGAAAGCCCAGGCCTTGAGCAGTTTCTGAACATCTGGCAGGTTTCCCAAATTAAGTGTGAATGTTAATCTGTACCTTTGTTTCAGGGTTTCTATAGCACCTGTTGTAGAAACTGACAGTTTTATCAATTTGTAAGTTTGTCCCGTTTGTTGTAATACCCTTGTATTGTGAACATTTAATGAGGTGAACATAGGGTGTTGCATTTTCTTTATTAACAAAAGGGATTAAAAAGAAATATACTATGCATGTTATATCCACTTTTTATTGAAATAGATCATAGAAAACAAAAGTAAACAGAGTTGCTATAGATAGAAATTTATTAGAAAGATACTAGGCATATCAAGTATCAAGCATTTATTTAAATATATCATTAAAAGTATGGCCAGAAATGAGATATGTATTAGCAAAGTTTTAGGAAAAGTGTTACCAGATGCTGTGTTGCAGGCGAGAGACATCTTCAAAGAAAATCATCAGTGCAAGAGATAGAAGATGGAGAACTTTATATTTACATTAGAACTTCTTTGTATAACTTTTTTTTTTCATTTTTATTTTTTTCATTTAAGTATTTTCTTTATAACATATTTAATCCACATATAATAAACCTATATCTTATTATAACCAAGGCGCTCAGTCTGACAAGAGACTCTGATTTCTAAAATCTGAGCAGAACAAAACCACGGAAGAGTCTTCTGTGACCTGTCTAATGAGTATGATTTAATACTCGGGGATAGGACAAATTCGAATTACTTTACATAGCCTGAGAATAAAGGAATAATAGGTAGAAACTGCAGGAGATTTTGGCACCATAAAACACACCTAAGCATTTGAATGACACTTGTATGCTAAATAGATCAAGGTTGAAAAAGTTCTTGTTCTGAGCTAAGTTCCTGTTCTATATTTGCATGCATTTGTTTCAATGCTCTCCACCTCTATGTACTCCTTCCCCTTAAAACCTATTTACTCTACTGTGCTGTGTCTTAGAGTTTCTTGGAGATTTATTGACGATTTTCTTGAAGATTTCTTAAAGGCTTCTTGCAGATGACTACAGCAACTAAATAAAACAGAACTCCTGCTTTGCAAGAATCTCCTGGCCTCTTCTTAAAAGAAGCTTAAAAAATTTAATGAGTAGACCACAACATGAAACGTCTCGGGTTACTTGACTGTAACCCTGTTCCCTGAAAAAGCGGGAACGAGATGCTGCACTGAATGCGCTAATGAGAATGTCTTTTGTTCGACCGGTTGTTGAAGCATGTGTGTCAAACACGCCAAAGTTTGGCTTATATAACCTCGGTCAGGTGTGCGTCACCTGATCACGAACACCTGGAGGTTATAAATAGATGTGACGCGGATCCTCAGGTCAAATTTTTGTCTGAAAGGACGTCCAGTCACGCCCACAGTGTGGCATTGAGGCGCAGCACCTCGTTCCCGCTTTTTCAGGAACAGGGTTACAGTCAAGTAACCGAGCCATTCCCTATCAAAAGCTACTCTCGATGCTGCGCTGAATGCGCTAATGGGAACGAGAATACCAACGCCGCTTGCACTAGGAGTGTCTGGACCCCAGCATTGTGTAGTGTGTGCGCGCAACACTGAAGAGGTCTCAGACATTACTCTGGGATGTCGACTCAGGACATGCGAGCCCGGAGTAGCATGGACATCCAAACTATAAAATCTAACAAATGTGTGCGGAGAGGACCAACCTGCCGCATCACAGACTTGCCGCAAGGGCGTGCCTCTTGCTAAAGCCGTCGACGATGCAACCTCTGGTTGAATGAGCTCCTAACTCCTAGAGGCGAAGTTTGATCACGCCTCATAGGCTAGAGGCAATAGCATCTCTCACCCAGTGTGACATAGTCTGTCTAGTGGCAGCCCCAGCTGCGCCACCATAGCATCTAAAAGCTGCTTTGACTTAGGCCACTGGCTAGTGCGGTGGACGTAGATCTGGAGAGCACGTACTGGACACAGTAAGTGAAGTTTCTCCTGCTCCGGTGTCATGAATGGCGGAGGGCAGAAGGCTTCAAGGATGACCAGATTTACAGTCGAGAATGGAACTTTCGGAAGATAACTAGGGTGAGGATGCAAAATAGCTTTTACCAGCCCAGGGGCAAAATCTAGGCAGGATGGTGAGACTGACAGAGCCTGCAAATCCCAATTCTCTTCAGAGAAGTAATAGCTGTTAGAAAAACCATCTTTAGGGTCAGAAATCTGACAGGCGCTGACTCTAGTGGTTCGAAAGGGGTGTCCACCAAGCCCTCAAGCACTATAGCTAGATCCCATGAAGGAACTGTCGCCCTAGTGGGCGGCCTCAACCTCTTAGCTCCTCAGAATGAAGCAAACAACTAGAGGGTGTTTCCTATGGAAGCCCCTTCAATCAGAGCATGGCAAGCCGAAATGGCGGCCACGTAAGTTCTGAGTATTGGGGACGTATGCCTGAGGACATTTTCTCTTGCAGAAACTCTAGCACTGAAACAATCTGGCAGTGAACTGGGTCTGCATGGTGTGTTGTACACCAACTTTGAAGATGCGCCATTTCAAGCATATGTTCTTCTAGTGGAAGCCCTAGCACTAAGAATAGTCTCTATTACATTGGCTGAAAGGCCAGCATCACTTAGTTGGTCCCTCTCAGGGCCAGGCGTGAAGCTTCCAGAGCTCGGGACGAGGATGAAATATTGTCCCCTGTGCCTGAGAGAAGGTCCCTCCTCACCGAATCGCCCACGGCGCGCCGTCGAGGAGAGATATTAGATCTGAGAACCATATTCTGGTTGGCCAACGGGCGCTATGAGTAAGAGGCGAGACTCCCCTGTTGACGGACATTGGCTAGGGACTCGGGAGCAGAGCAATCGGAGGAAATGCATAAAGACGCATTCTGGGCCACACATGGGCCATCGCGTCCAGACCCAGGGAGCTGTATGAGTCAGAGAGAAGTAGAGGGGACATTGTGCTGTCTCCTGTGAAGCAAAGAGGTCCACCTCCGCCCGTAACATCTTTCCGAGATTTGACTGACTACTTCGGGGTGGAGTTTCCATTCCCATGTGTCACAGCTTGTCTGGACAGCAAGTCTGCTCCCATGTTCATGTGCCGGGAATATAAATCGCCCTGAGGATAGGAACTTGTCCTGTGCCCAAAGCAGAACCTGCTGCACTAGCTCGTTCAAGCGGCGCGACCGCAGTGCGCCCTGGCGATTTATAAGAGACTACTGCCATGTTGTCCACCCGCACTAGGACATGGTAGCCTCTCAACTGCTGGAGGAAGTATTTCAGGGCCAGAAATACAGCCTTCATTTGAGAGGCAATTGATGTGCCATTCGAGAAGATGACCTCTCCAGATCCCTTGGGCTGGACGGCCATCTAAGGCCGCTCCCCAACCCGTGAGGGATGTGTCTGTCGTTAGCATCTTGCGACGACAACACGGACCTAGAGTGGGACCCAAAGTCAGAAACCGGGGTCTAAACCACATAGATAGGGTCACGAAGCCTCGACGTGTAACCCTTATTTGCCTCTGGGGATTGGCCATTGGATGAAATCCCCTGGCTCTGAGCCACAACTGAAACAATCTCATGTGCAGGAGGCCCAAAGGTATTACTGTGGAAGCAGCTGCCGTGAGACCTAGAACTCTCTGAAAGTGATGAAGAGTGACTTTCTGGCCTAGCTTGATGCTCTTTAGGGTGTTCAGAATGGATTCGAAGCGTGCAGGAGACAGCTGTGCCTGCATCGTGGTCGAATCCCATACGACCCCCAAATATGTTGTCCTCTGAACAGGGGAGAGAACACTTTTCTTGACGTTAGAGTCTCAACCTCAGTGATCCGAGATGAGCTGGGACGACATCCCGATGTCGGCGCAAGCTCTTGAGACTGAGCCAGAATCAGCCAGTCGTCTATGTAATTTAGAATCACGGATGCCCTGGAGTCGTAAAGGAGCCAGAGTTGCATCCATGCATTTTGTGTATGTCTTGAGGTGACAATGCTAGGCCGAAAGGAAGAACCCGATACTGGTAAGCTTCGCCCCCGAAAGCGAATCTCAGGAACTTCTTGTGTTGTGGCAATATTTCTATGTGAAAATATGCGTCCTTTAGATCGATTGTCACAAACCAATCGCCGGTTGGATTTGAGAAACAATCATTTTTATTGTTAACATCTTGAACTTGTATGTTCTGCGGTGATGGTTAAATCCTCGAAGATCTAAAATCGGGACGCAGCCACCCATCTTTCTTGGGAGCGAAAATACCGGCTGTAATAGCCTGACTGTCTGTCTGTTAGGGGAACACGTTCTATGGCCCCTTTGTCCAGCAGAGTTTGCAACTGTATCAACAAATGCGCCCGTTCCGGTTTCACGGAAGTGAAAATCACGCCGTTGAAACGCGGAGGACGATATGCGAACTGAATCCTGTAGCCTCTTTCTATGGTCTTTTGGACCCATGGAGAGATATTTGGCAGTAGCTTCCACGCTGCCAGCTTCTCTGAAAGGGGCACTAATTTTGACACTTCGTTTTGTTGGGGGGTTGTTAGATGTTCGGCGTCCTGAAACGTGGCAGGAAGCGACCGAACATCCAACGTTTCGTTGGAAACCGTTGCTCCCCGAAACACTAGTGGTGGCGGAGATTGAACAATGGCTTCCTGAGGGTGCTGGAAGGAGCCTTTATTCTCTGTTGGAATGTTTCGCACCCCTCCTCGGGGGGAGGCACCCCCACGGTCCTGAGTGCACCAGTATCAGGGCTTCTTTTTCGCGGAGATTATGCTCCGCAGGTCCGGTCTCCTTGAGGCAGGTCCCAGTCTCTACGAGGGGGTGCTCGGCTCGCCACACTGTCCTTCTGTGCCTCACGCCTCAAAGGAACTGGACCTGGTCCACCCGGCCCCGACTCTTGAGCACGGCGAGGAAGAAACCTCACAAACGCTTCCTCATAGCGTTATTAACGTCGCCAAATAGGCCGGAAGGCGAGACAGGGGCATCAAGGAGGATGGCGCAGTCTTTGTCCTTTATGCCCGTGAGGTTGAGCCACAGATGTCTCTCCGTGGACACCATAGCAGCCATAGAACAGCCGATGGCACGGGCCGTCTGCTTGGTCGCACGGAGAGACAGATCTGTGGCTCGGCGCAGCTCTAAAAACGCCTGTGCTCAAGTCCTTCAGCAGGTCAGCCTGGTACGCTTGCAGGACCGCCATGGTGTGCAGGGAAGCACCAGCCTGACCCGCTGCCTGAAAAGCTTTCCCCACCAGCGAAGATGTCATATGGCACGGCTTGGTGGGGAGGGTTGGCTTTTCAGGGACAATGAAGTCCCAGGGGAGAGATAGCGCAAGCGTCTCTTCCACCTGGGGCATCATCAGTAGCCCGGGACGAATAAGGCTTACTCCACGGCGCACCAACTCCTCATGGAGATCGCCAAAGAAGGAGAGACCGTCGCTGAGGCCCTCCCGGCTACCCAACAGAAATCTGTTGTCTAGTTTCGAGCGCTTGGGGTCTCTCGCTCCTGGGGCCAGTCTAGATTTAATCTTTTCGACTGCGTGAGTTACCACCTCGAGTAGCTCCTCATCACGATTTATTGTCGCGGGAGGCGCTCTGTGGTGGCACTTTCTGCTTCCCCAGAAGCAAGAGATGAAGTCTCTAAATCCGTTCAGAAGAAGCGCCGGGCGCGATAGAAAGCGGACGCGATGGCTTCGCGATCCGGCGAGCGCAAGAGAAAGGGGCTGGTCCGTCTCACGGCGCCTCAGCCGGATCGCACGCGATCCACTCGATCCTCCTTTAAAAAAGCGGCGGCGCAAAGCACCTTGATAGAAAACAAATCACTCGCCCTCGAGCCCGAGGATCGTGTGCTCTTCCCCAAGCACTCGAAACAAAAGCGTATGACGATCGTCATCGGAGAGCTGCCTCTAGCACGGAGGCAAGCATCTCCCTTCTTGATGCGTCATATTAGTTTTTATATATATATATATATATATATATATATATATATATATATATATATATATATATATATATATACAGTGGCAAGAAAAAGTATGTGAACATTTTGGAATTTCATGGTTTTCTGAATAAATTTGTCATAAAATTTTATCTGATCTTCATCTAGTTCATTGGTATTGACAAACACAATGTGTCTAAAAGTAATAACACAAAAAATTCTGATCTTTCTTGTCTTTATTGAACACAATCATTCAACATTCAAAATGGCAGTGGAAAAAGTATGTGAAACCTTAGAATTAATAACTGGTTGACTCCCCTGGCAGCAATAACCTCAACCAGGCGCTTCCTGTAGCTGTGGATCAGACCTGCACATCGCTGAGGAGGAATTTTAGGCCATTCTTCCTGGCAGAACTGCTTTAGCTCTGTCATATTCTTTGGACGTCTCATGTGTATGGCCCTCTTCAAGTCAATCCATAGCATCTCTATTGGGTTGAGGTCTGGCCTCTGACTTAGCCACTCAAAAGGCGGATTTTGTTTTTCTGAAGCAATTCTGTTGTGGACTTGCTCCGGTGTTTTGGGTCGTTGTCCTGTTGCATCACAGTTTCAGCTGATGTACAGACATTCTCACATTATCCTGAAGAATTGTCTGATATACTTGGGAATTCATCTTCCCCTCAATGATTGCAAGCTGGCCAGGCCCTGATGCAGCAAAGCAGGCCCAAATCATGATGCTTCCTCCACCATACTTTACAGTTGGGATGATGTTTTCATGACGATATGCCGTGCCCTTTCTCGCCAGATGTAGTGCTGTGTGTTTTTCCAAATAGTTCAATCTTAGTTTCATCAGTCCACAAAACATTTTGCCAATACCGCTGTGGAGTGTCAAAGTGCTCTTTTGCAAACTTAAGGCGTGCAGCAATGTTCTTTTTAATAAGCAGCGGTGTCCTGCCGTGGATACCCTGCTTGTTCAGTGTTTTACGTATTGTAGACTCATGAACAGATATGTTAGCAAGTTCCAGTGAGGCCTGCAAATCTTTGGCTGTCATTCGGGGTTGTTTCTTTACCTCATTGATGAGTGTTCGTTGTGCTCTTGGTGTCATTTTGACGGGGCGCCCACTTCTAGGTAGAGTAGCAACAGTCCCAAATTGTCTCCATTTGTAGATTGTTTGCCTAACTGTAGACTGGTGAATTTCTAAAGTCTTTGAAATAACTTTGTAACCCTTGCCAGCTTCATGTAAATCAACAATTCTTGATCGTAGGTCCTCTGAAAGCTCTTTTTGGCGAGGCATGGCTCACATAATCATGTTCTTCATGTGCAGAGCAATATCCAAAGGTTTGAGGGGTTTTTATCAGTCAAAGTAGCTGTAGTCCACACCTCCAAACTTATTATCTTAACAAGACTCCAGGTGTGCTAAAACCAATTAGCTCCAATTAGCTATTTTGAGGTCATTAACTCAAGGTTTCACATACTTTTCCACTGCCATTTTGAATGTTGAATGATTGTGTTCAATAAAAACAAGAAAGATCAGAATTTTTTTGTGTTATTATTTTTAGACACATTGTGTTTGTCACTACCAATGAATTAGATGAAGATCAGATAAAATGTTATGACAAATTTATTCAGAAAACCATGAAATTCCAAAGGTTCACATACTTTTTCTTGCCACTGTATATATATATATTATTTATTTTATTTTTTTCTCCTCACACACACTCACACACAATGCGGTCCTTGAAGACAAAAGACCTGAGGATGTTTCGCGTCACATCTATTTATAACCTCCAGGTGTCCGTGATCAGGTGACGTCACCTGACCGAGGTTATATAAGCCAAACTTTGGCGTGTTTGACATGCTTCAACAACCGGTCGAACGAAAGGCGTTCTCATTAGCGTATTCAGCGCAGCATCGAGTAGCTTTTGATAGGGAACACCTATGCACCAGCAGAGAAGAGTTAAGAAACAGCTGTAGGGTTTGGATAACTAAGTGAAACATCCAACTAGCAGAGGGAGCCATCGCCTGAGTACTAGCAGTGCTCAGTCACTCTGCTTCTTTTACATCCAGTTCCTGTTAGAGGGCTTTATAACAACAGACCTTCATGCAGAATTTAGGACACTAGCAGCACAAAGTGGCTGGAACGAAGTAGCCTTAAAAACCATTTCAACGAAGGCAACCTTATGAAACAGGCTCCAAACCATAAGGCCGATCAGAGAACTTCCCATACTACAGCCATACCCATCACGTTAGAAAGACATTTGAGTAATGAACCCATGCTGCTCAATGTTTCAAAGCTCTCGGACAAGGAGAGAGAACAACACCATCAATATAACCTATGCTTCTACTGTGGTGGAACAGGCCATTGCTGTTTAGGATGCCCAGACAAGTATCGTACCATGCCCAAGGTGAATACAAAACGTTTTTTTCTACTCAGCAACAAGACCTTCCATCATCCTCACTCCCGTCTCCTGGGATATTATGGAGTAATGGCAACAGTGACAACATGAACCACCCCCAGCTTACTGCCCCCCTAATAAACAGTATGCGCCCTCAAACCTGCAACGTTGCTTCATGCAGTGGGTCCACACCTCACTTAAGGCATGCCACCCTGGCATTTCCTGCATTATCCGTCTGATAATGGCATATGGCATATGATGGCTAAGGATATTAGCACTAATATCAAGTCTTGTCAATTCTGTGCCTAGTCCAAAACCACAAAGGAACTTCCCTCAGGTCTCCTCCATCCACTACCCATCCCACAACACCCTTTGTCACACCTTTCCATAGACTTTGTAACTGATCTATCTCCCTTTGTAACTGATCAATCTATCTAAGATTGGTTTTACTACAATCTTGGTGATTATTGATCGTTTCTTCAAGTCCTGTCACCTTATACCACTGAAGGGACTCCCCACTGGCATGGAATTGGAACATGCCCATGTCTTCAGGATATATGGTTTTCCAATGGATATCGTCAGCAAGGTATGCAATTCACATCCCAAGTGAGAGACAAACAACTGGACATTAACGTGAGCCTCACATCAGGGTACCACCCCCAAGCCAACAGCCAAGTAGAACTTTTGAATCAGGAAATTAGCTGATACCTAAGAACCTATTGCAGTCAAGAGCAACATTGATGGTCAGAGTTCCAACCTCCCCTTTTCCCGTGGTCTGGTGAACCTTCCTGATGATTGGATTCATTGTAGCGAGAGGGTTTGGGACAGTGCACACGTCTGTCTCCATCAGACCGTCAGAAGACAGAAGCTTCAGGCAAACAGATGACATCACCCACATACTCCCTACCAACCAGGACAATGGGGGACATCAAGCTGCAGCTACCCAGCAGGAGGCTCAGTCCCAGGTCTGTGGGCCTTTCAAGATTCTTGAAAGAATGAATGAGAGTCACGTACAAATTAGAGTTTGCTGTGTGTTAAGTGTTGGGGACACTTAATTTTTAGCGATTACAGTCGAATTGATTACAGAGACCATCTCTGCATATAATAACGAAATGTTCAATCTCGTCATTATAACATCCCTATGTATACAATCTGTATCGTTAAAAGCGCTATATAAATAAAAAGTGATTGATTGATTGATTGATTGATTGATTGATAGATTTATTGATTGATAACTATTGTACCTTTCATGTATCCTCAAACCGGTCCACTCGGGTGCTGACTCCAGAAGAACCAGTATCTCCACCACCTCTGGGTATTGACAGGACTCCTGCTTATCAGGTGAAAGAGTTACTGGACTCAAGACAAAGAAGGGGTCAGCTCTGGTGTCTGGTGGACTGGGAGGTCTATGGACCTGAGGAGAGATTGTAGGTAGCCGCCCGGGACATTCTAGATACTGCTCTCATCGAAGAGTTTCATAGAACCACACCTTACCAACCAGCACCATGACCACGAGGAGAACCATGTTGAGCTCCAGGAGTCACTTCTAGAGGGGGTTCTGTAACATCCAACCAGCAGAGGGGGCCATTGCCTGAGTACTAACGGTGCTCAACCCCTCTACTTCTTCTACATTCATTTCCTGTTAGAGGGCTTTATAACCAAAGGCTTTTCATGCACTCAATGCAAAGTACTGACAGTTTACCCTGCCTTACCGAGTGTTTTCTCTTGTTGTTACTGCCTGCTACTCTGTGTATGACTCTACCTGTTTCTCTGTTTACCGATTTCTTGGATTATCCCTACTGCTATGTTTGCTTGTTTACTTACGTTGCCCTTTAGGATTTGCCCTTTGTATATTGACAGATCGGACTGCTACTTTGGTTTTGACCCCTTCCTGTTGAATCGTATGTGTCAAGATTTATGGTTCGGAAAAGAAATTAAATCTAGACAAAAAACACAGAATAAGTTATATGTGCCTGCATTTGCAAGATGGAGCTTATGTTATTAAACATAGGCTATAGAATGTATTTTATGAGGATTAAATTTGTTTTATGGGATTTATTAAAACTCTTTATAAAAACTTATAAAATGTTAAATATAGTTTCCAATATAACAATATGAGCAGAAAAAAACTATGTATATATTGTGATTTAAGTTCTAAGAGCAGGAAGCCCAGGCCCTGAATAACACTTGTATGCTAAATAGCTTAAGGCTGGATAAGTTATTGTTCATGGTGTTCCAAGGGACTTTTGGAATGTATCAGGATGCCATCAATATATATTAATACGAACCAGTGTAGGAAACAGAAATATATTCTGTCTGTTTAATGGTAGATCATGTCAATTACGGAGGTTTGCAGTTTGAGCTGGCAGCAGAGGGTTCCGGCAATGAAGTTCCCTACTGAAACGGAGTCGAGAAAAATTTATGTGTGTGGTCTCTTGGGGAAATACCTAAAATACCTGTCTCTGATGGAGAGATGCAAAGCAGTTTAAAGCAGAGTCCTGTTTGGTAAACGTGCACCTACAGAGCAACCAAGCCCTTATCTAACAGCAGCACTCATTTAATTCTGTACCAGACCAGAGGCCTTCTTTCTAACAGTTGCATACACACAAAACAGGGCTAAAAAGATGCGTAAACCACTGCAATGACACTCTGACCCATGCATACAAACTATTTTTCCTGGAGTGAAATAAATGAATAAAGCAAAAATAATCATTTTAAGTTATTTTTCATGGAGATATACAGTACTGTAAGGAGCTGAATCAAAAACCTGTAAAGCAATAAGACTGATCTGAGAAGGAATATCCAAAGGAACAAAAGGACTTCAAAAAGAGAGTAAACAACACACTCCCTTCCTGTTGCTTTATGGCCCCCTCCTCACCTCTGCTCTTCCTGCTTCCCCTCCTTCTGCCCAAAAGACTTGGCTTAAAGTTCATTAGGAATAAGGCGTTATATGTCATGTGTCTTGTTAACCTATTGTTCTTCACTTACATGTTTGGTCTCATTTGAAAAGCCTCAGTGCGATTTCTAAATTGGTCTTAATTTCACAGTAATCACTTATATTATGGAAAAGATTAAGAACTTTGTAGAACTGTGTTCTGTGGAAAAGGGGGTGTGTCCTCCTTTTGGGTCTCTGAAAGTGTTCCAGCCAGGTGTGACCCTGGAGCACGGGAACTTAAACACCAAAAGTTTTTTAAAATTGAATTTGGGAACTCTTTGTCTGGTCTGAGTATATAAGGAAAGTGACAAAACACAACAAGGCACGATTCTGTAGCCAGATTGGCCAATAGTTGTGGTCGTGTCCCCATACACCATACTATGTACTTTTCTAAAGACCAGGTGTAAGTGACCCATGTCATGTATTGATGTATTTATGTTTCGTTTCATTTATTACTTGCTTATTTAATGTGATATTTCTGTATTCGAGTTAAGGACTTTTATTTTGATAGATAAGCTTGTGATGTGACGTATAAGGTGCTTTGCATTTCCTAGATTCACAGGAATGTTTGTGCATGGTCGGGGAACGCAGAATGCAGCGTGGATTTTTCCCCCCTTTCACTTTGATATTGTGCTTTTCACTGAAAGGGTTATAAGGTAAATGTGTTGTGTTTGATGCATATAGTCTTGTGGTCTACGATTGAAGTGCCCTTTTTATCGCACTAGTAATAACATCAGCTTATTGTTGTAATGTGTTAATGGTTGCTATGTGTTTGTTTTGTTTCTTTATAGCTCTTATGGTGTTTTATCTAAATGTAAACATATTAAACATTTTTTTGGAAACATCAGTTGACGAGTATTGACCATCAATTCAGTGGGACAGCTACACCAGGTATAATGACCTTTTATGTTTATTTTATTTTGTTTTGTTTTGTTTTATGTACTGCTGATCAGTTGTGCAAATGTTTATCAATTATACCAATTTGGAAACTGTTCTTGCCTGGCAAAATAAAAGTTAATCTTGGTTAACTTATAAAATTGTCTGAAATAACTTTTCTAGTAGGCTTGTGACTTCTGAGGTTTTCCGCATTGTTGGCGTGCTAGGGTGAGTCAGATCAACGATCAATGGATGGAGCCGGGGGCACATTTTTGAGATCTTGACTTCTGGCCACCAAACTAGCTTAGTATGCTATTACTTAGGGAACGCATAAAAAAATTACTCCTTTTGAGTCTATTGAGGAAATGGTTGCATTAAGGTAAGAGATTTACAGGGTAGCCTCTGACTAAGACCTGGACTAGCCCAGATGTGTCGTGAGTCTGTTCTGGCCAAACAAGGTCTCTAAGCGACCCAGACTCCTAACGAACGATAAGTCGAAACTAGGAAATATTATAGTTAATTAATGATCCAAATTTAATCACAACTAGAGGGATCAGCAGTTACATTTTAATAAATGTAAATAAAATCACGAAAGATTGGAGTCAGATAAAATTATGTATAAGGTCAGTACTATAATTGGAAACACAAAAGATTAATAAGTATTAGTGACGCAAAGGAAAGACCGAACACGCAACAGTATACTGTCCAGAGGGACCTGACCCAGAATATGAGCGCATATTTAAAATAGGAGCGATACTGTTTTGTGAAGCAGGAGTAACAGTCAGGATTAAACAAGCAAATTAAATTTTTGAGGTACTGGACAGTCACCCACATGTAACCATATGGGTGTGGCGAGAGCACAGAGCCAGGTATCTGGGTTGCTATGTGAAGACGTCATATCAGATACAGTGAGAAAAGGATGAAGAAGGAGTGTTAGTAAACCGTGAGTATGGCTGGTATTTACTTCCATAGGAGCAAACAGAAGTAGGGATGAAACAAAAGCAAATAATTTTGTCAGGAGATATGACAAAGAATAGATGGTAAGGGAACTACCTTGAAGAGCTATGGACTAAGGGAGACTTTGATGTAGATCATATTGCTAATGTGCAGCCACTAGTAAGTCAGACAGTCGAATGGTGGGAAGCCGTTCAGGAAACAACACTAAATGTGTGAAAAAGCTAGGGAAGGGATGAGACCAGTAATTGGGAGAATGCTAGAAGCTGGAGTTTTGGTATCGAGCGAATCTACCCGTAACACACCCATTTTGCCTGTAAAAAAAAAAAAAAAAAACTAATGGCAAGTGGAGACAAGTTCATGACTTGAGAGCAGTTAATGAGATCCTCAAAACAATTAAGACACAAAAAAGTGGTTCAGCACAACTGATTTGACTTCATAATTTTTCACCAAAGATGGTTTAGCAACCAAAGCAACCAGAAAAAAGGAGTGCAAAGCAGGCCGTTTATCTGGTATTCCACATGTCTAGAGGATATGCCAGATAGCACAGTATGTAAGAAAGGATTAGAGGCTCTACACTGGGCCTACAGAAAGGACTCAAAAATTGCAATGATCAGTGAAATTGAGTTAAGGTCTACACACAAAGTTACAGGCATTTTAGAACAAGAGAGGTTCAATCTCTCACCAAGTAGGAGGATGAGATATTGGGTACTGTTAGAAAAGAGTAATGTGACAGTGAGGACCCTGAAAACCAACAATGAGTCAGAGAGCCCGCTTTATTGTAAAGAAGGTACCCCACATTGCTCTATGACAGAGGAGGTAAAACACATTAAATTGAGGGAAGATTTAGCTTATGAACCAATGGAAAGTAGCAGCAACCTGTGCACTGATGGTTCGTGTTTGAAGAATTAAACGGAAGAAAACTGTATGGGTTACAGCGTAGTGTTAGGGAATGAAAGTGAAGATACTTTCAAGGTTCTGAGATGAATAAAAGTGAAAGAAGGATTAATTTCAGAGCAGAGTGCTGAACTAATGGTGCTGTTTCAAACATGTGAAATAGAAGCAGATATGGAAGTGAACGTATACACAGACTCAGCTTACAGTCATGGTGTAGCACATTACTTTTTGTAGTAATATGGACGGAAAATGGCTTCAAAAGAATTAATGGAAAGCCTATAAACCATCTGAAATAAATCACTATTAATTTATTTTAGGTGATGAGAAAACCTGCCCAAATAGCTGTGATTAAGAGTGTAGCACACTGCAAAGGAAATAATAGTGCAGATGTGGAAGCTGTACAGGGGCAGCTACTGACAACTACTAACATGGTATTGACAAGATCCTAGTTGGAAAGAACAAATATCAGTTGAAAAATATCTAGATATGGAAAAGATAAGGGAAATGCAGGATTCACTATGATTGCACTATTGAGAAAATGGCATGGGAAAGTAGAGGAGCACAATGCTACAAGGGGATTTGGTGAACTGAACAACAGTAATTAGTTATCCCACATAGACTAGAAAGAATGCTGATGTCATTTGCACATGGTAGTGACATAGTGACAATAAATAATGGTTTACTAATGAAAGAGGGATGAACCAAGGCATAAAGGACCTTATGAAGTTGTAGAGGCCACTCCCACTGCTGTAAGGGTAAAATGTTCCTAATTGTTGTACCACAAAACACATTGCTACAAAACTGACAAGGCAGACACGACATCCACAACGAGTATCCAAAACAACATCAACACAACATTATATAACCTTGTGCATGGATGTTGAACACATAATAATATTACAAGTTAACTGAAAAAATTGGGGAAAAGAATATGTATTTGTGAACTGTAAATCATCAAGGATATTTCTAACATAATTTTTAAAAGGTTTTAGTGATTAGACATGGGGGACATTGAAGAACCAAACCTCAGACTAGGACTAACAGCAAACATATACAACGATTATTGATAGTCCAGGAATATTTACACACACCTTGTCAAAAAACACCTGTAATCTATTAATAATAACTGTAAAAGTTGCCAACTGGGATGATAGTGGAATATATGTGCTAGGAGCTTACACATCTTGGATCAATCTGCTTGGTCACTTCAAAATAGCAGTAAATTTTAGCCCCACAAATACCAATCAAGTTAAACCCAGCCTGCTGTTACCACAGTTGCTAAAAAGCATAAAATACTACAAAAATTTAAATGTATTGGATGGTATAGGGGGGATGCCAGATGAATTTAAAGCAAGAAATCAAATAGCTGGAGAATTTGAGTCTGCCCTTTTCTGGTGGTCAACTTTAAACAAAAATAGATTGGATAAACTACCTGTATTACAATCAGCAGAGGTTTGTTAACTACATCACAAGTGCAGTGCAAGGAATTGTCGAACAATTAGGTCCCACCTCAGCAATGGCAATGCAAAATAGGATAGCCCTGATTTTTTTGCTTGCACACTGGGGGGCGTGTGCAAAATGATAGGACCTACATGCTGCATATACATTCCAAACAACACTGCACCAGATGGTTTTGGTTATTTGTTTTTCTTTATAAAAATGTTTTTATTTAGTAAAAATGGCAAGCATTTATTGCCATTTTATTGCCAAGTGTTGTGTGGGCAGTAAATTAAATATGAGTTCACATTAGTTGTCTACCTGCTTATAGCAAAGCCAGATACTGACTGCTAATTGTGATAATGATCACATATTAATATGTTTGTTGCCAAAAGTCATATCGATCAATCGATCAATCAATCACTGTTATTTATATAGTGCTTTTAACAATACAGATTGTATCAAAGCACTGAACAGTATCAAATATGAGAATACAATGATAGGTATGTTGTGATTGTGATAATGACGAGATTGAACAATTTGTTATTAAATGCAGAGACAGTCTCTGTAATGAAATCAACGATAATCTCTAGAAATCCCAACTAAGCAAACCAGAGGTGACAGCGGCAAGAAACCAAAATATGTAACCCCCATGCTGCAACTGCTACACAGTCTAATGTCTGTGCTGCTGAAGAGATTTCAGTAAACTGTTCAAATCGATTCCCCCCTCTTGTCCTACGTTCTGACCAACGTTAATTTATATATATGGACTATTGAGCTGACACCATGCCAACGATACAAGTATTGTTTAGTTCTAATAGATCTGTTTTCTAAATGGGTTGAAGTAGTACTTTCGTAAACATGCAGATGCATTATCAGTGGTCAAGGCACTGTGCAAAGTAATCATCCCAGAGCACGGTGTACCACAAAGAATATATAGTGATAATGGGGTTCATTTTGTGAATTAAGTAATCACATTATTAGCAAAAGATTTAGGCATAGAACTAAAGAACCATTGCTCGTACCATCCGGCCAGTGCGAGTCAGATTGAGAGGGCCAACGGTACCCTGAAGTTACGGTTAAGAAAAACTACGGAAGAGACAAAAAGGAGCTGGGTAGAATGCCTACCCTTAGTAAAAATGTATATGAGAAAAACACTGACAAACCAAGGTTTAACTCCTTTTGAGATACTGTATGGTAGACCTTTCTCATTACCCATATGTGATGAAATATGTGAAAAACCACAAGAAGAAACTACACTTGCTGAATAGATGAATAAGATCTTGAAAACTAAAGAAGTTATGAGTGCAAATGATCTGCCAGATATACCTGTCTCCACAGACCTAAAGAGTAAAACCAGGTGACAGCATCCTGATTAAAGTTATCAAGAGAAAGAACTGGTCGTCGCCAAGGTGGGAAGGACCATTCACCGATATCCTGACCAGAGGATCTTCGTGGATCCACCAAAGCCATTGCAAACTGCTAACACCTTGGGAGGACGCTGAGTAGGGGTGGAAGTCGGCCGGTATCAAAACCCTTGGCTGCTGATGAAATCAACTAATACCTTACTCCCAGCTATAGCGCCCCCAATGGGAGCATGTGAGGGCTGGAGAGTTGCTCTAATCCTGACTGCTGCAGTGACAGTCACACTGGTGGCCATATGGGGGACCAATCAACCTCCAGGGAGACAGAGAGGGACTAAGAATCTGCTCAGCCAGCATCGACGGTGGAAGGGAGTCCACCCAGATGAATGTTAATGGACAAGCTGAACACTCATACCCATCAATTCACGGCCAACATGTGGTATCGCTTTGCAAACATAAGCGTTTTCAAGTAATTTGTCTGACTAATTAAACTGTTTGACAAACTGTATTAGATTAGGATGCAAGCCTTTATGGTGATCACCCACTGATACATCTTGGGGTCATTGGGAATTTTTCCATTTGTGATACAAAAGGTTTTTTTGCCCAAAGTTGCTATGTGTCATGTCTTTGGACTTTGTGTTATTGTTTTTGTCGTTTGCCACGTGTTCCGTTTAACCTACTTTAGTTAATTGTCTTTATTGTCTTCCACTGTGTGTAGTTTAAGTAATTCCGTGGTGTATTTAAGTCCTGTGATTTCAGTTCTGTTTGTCCGATCTTGTCTTTATGTGTGTGTGGTTTTGTCCTGCCTGCCTGCCTGCCTGCCTGCCTGTAATTATATTGTTTATTTCATCCCCGAGTAGATTAAAGCCTTTTATTGACCCTTATGCTAGTCGTTTGCTCTCCTGCTTACCACACCCGTGACACTATGAAGTAAGCATCAGCTCTTCTTTCTATTATTAATAAATCTGTTTGATAACCTTTCCACTAACAATGAAGGTTGCTTCGAAATTCGAGAGAAGTAACTCTGATGCTTAGAGAGGAATTAATGTCAAACAGAAGGGAATGTTAGATGATTTTCTATTATTTTCTATGATTTAATGTTGACATTAAGTGACTGCATGATGGAAATTTCCAGAGCAGATGTGTGTGCATATCTTCAAGGATTGCTTGTTCTCTCATATCTTGGAGTCAGTTCCTGCTTATCGCGTACCAAGGTTGCTTTCTCGCAAGTTTTGGGAAGACAGTCTTAATCTCAGAACTCAACCTTGGATGAGTCACGCTATGATGATATGATGCTCCACTTTGTGACATGGTGTGTTTTCTTATCTTTTCACAATAAAAGGAGGTTTTCTGGTGGGGCTTTCAGATGCAAACCAAGGCAGACTGGACGCTTTTGCTCTCGCTTGCAACTGAAGACGCCACTTGCAAGCTCTTTGAAAATTAGAAACAAATTGTTGTGTCTTTATTTTAACAAGAGTGACTTCGGCGGGAAAGAACCTTAAAGGGGCATCTAGACCCAACACTAAGATTGATACTATCAGAGATAAAATTGTAACTATGCAGCCGTCAGCTATAGTATCACATCAGTTAGTGAACTATAGATCTCCTGAGGAAAAATTACACTCATTCTCTATTATAGGAGAGGAAGAATTGTACAAACTTGTTAAATCATCTAAACCAGCAACATGTGTGTTAGACCCTATTCCATCTAAACTATTAAAAGATTTGCTTCCAGAAGTCATAGATCTTATTTTGACCATTATATGTCCCCAAAACCTTCAAACTAAGCCCCCTCTTGACCCCAAAAACTTAGAAAAGGGAGATTAGAGATTGGTCTGTAATTTACTGTCAAAGATACTAGAAAAGGTAGTATCTTCACAACTATATTCAATCTTAGAGAAAAATGGTATCTGCGAGGATCTCCAATCAGGATTAGACCGTACCATAGTACTGAGACTGTTCTCATTAGAGTTACTAATGACCTGCTTCTATCATCTGATCATGGTTGTATCTCGTTATTAGTGCTATTAGATCTTAGCGCAGCATTCAATACTATCGATCACAACATTCTCTTGAAGAGACTAGAAATCTATGTTGGCATTAGTGGAAGTGCCTTAGCATGGTTTAAATTATATCTATCTGATCTCTATCAGTTTGTAGCAGTAAATGAGGAGGTATCATAATCGCTCACAAGTGCAATAAGGAGTACCACAAGACTCAGTGCTAGGGCTGTTACTTTTCAACCTATACATGTTACCTCTGGGAGATATAATCAGGAGACATGGTGTTAGCTTTCACTGCTATGCTGATCATACTCAGCTGTATATTTCATCGCAGCCCGGTGATACACACCGAATTGAGAATCTAACAGAATGCATAGTCGACACAAAAAACTGGATGATGAGTAACTTCTTAATGCTAAATTCGGAAAAAAACAGAGGTGTTCATTATTTGACCTAAAAACCTCACCTGTATTAATCTAGAACACAGTCTAACACTTGATGGCTGCTCTTAATTCTTTTTCATCAGTTAGGAACCTAGTGCTGCTTGACAGCAATCTTTATTTTCGAAAACCATGTTTCTAACATCTGTAAAACTGCGTTTTTCCATCCTACCTATGCTTTCAACGTCTAATGCAGAAATGTCGGGAAGCAGACACACAGACTTTAAATATAGATTAAAGACATTTTTTAACCTAGCCTACACAACACACTAATAAACCTTTATTATTCAAATCCGTTAAAGGATTTTTAGGCTGTATTAATTAGATCAGCTGGAACTGGGAACACTCCTCATAAAACACAATGTACTTGTGACATTGTAAAAAGAATGGCATCTACGCTAATATTATTCGTTCTTTCTTATTCTGTTTCTCAATTTGTATTCAGATTAAATGGTGGATTAGCACCCAGAGATTATGCTCATCCTAGATGCGCCCCATGGACAGATCACCAGATCTTTACACTATCTGACACAGCTGCGTTTAAAACTGAACTGAAAGCTACGTGCTAGGAGTCTGGCCAGACGAGAACTGGCCCCAACTGAGTCTGGTTTCATCCCTATCATTGTATTCTTCTATTTTATACTGTTCAGTGCTTTGATATAATCTGTGCTTTTAAAAGTGCTATATAAAATAAAAAATGATTGATTGAAATGAATGAACTCAGAAAACAAACAATACTGGTCATCAGACTTTTGAAACCTCTCATTTAAATTCTGAAAGATGCTTTAACAATAAAGTGATGGACCACAAGCAATCATTTCATTTCACTAATCTGTTTAGCCCTGGGGAGGATCTGTGGGTTTAGTTTTTTGGGGTTTTTGTTCATGTAAAACAACTTTAAAAAATGCAGGCTTTTTTATATTGTTATCTAAAACTGTCTCGTTCTGGTAAATGAAACAGATGTGGTTCAAACAAAAGATTATAATTTTAATGATTCACATTCTCCGGCGGCTCCACACCATAAACAAACATGAAAAAAGGTAACAGGCGAATCAGGAACCAGAACATCAAGTGTGTAACCTCGAGATTAGCCATAGACTGAATGGTGAGTGTCTGTTTTATGCCAGTGCCGGTGAGTGACAGCAGGTGCGGATGATCAGTATTCCGGTGATTGTGAATGTGTCCAGGTGATGGGATCGGTAGGCCTGGGAAGTGAGGGCGTGACAAAAACTATAGTAAATTATTATTTTATACATTGTGTTACATTTAATGCTATTTTGTTTGTCACCATATTCTATAAAAGAAGAGAATGATGTGTTTTTTAATAACAGTAAACTTAAATAAATGTTAAAAACATGTTTAAAATGTATGACAGTTGTTTTTAGTAACATGTTTGTGTTTTTTGGGGGGATAAAATAATATGTGAACATTGTTAATGCACATGTTTGTGTTTAGCAGATTTTGTGTACAGTGTATAGTGTGTGCGGTAAGTACAGTAAAAATCATTACGCCTATATGGAATGCACCCACAAACCAGGCATAAATTATACTTCAAATGATTGACCCGACTAAAATTTACACCCATGAACATACTAACTTTTTCCACAGCTACGCCACCTACTCAGCCAGCTTCAGCAGCTCTTCACCCTCCCCTTGTGTCAGTGCTGAGCTGGGCACTTATTTGTTATAGCTTTACCCCTTTCAGATATTCTTAAGTGCTCTCAAACTCATTTGTCTAGCAGGCCACAGAACCTGGATGGCCAAGCTGATACCACCAACCCCTTTATCTATCTACCTGGTCCCAAGCAGTAGCCATCCCATCTCTCCATAGCAGAACTGGAGAGATGGGATGGAACAACATCCTCTATCTCTTGAACAACTACATCTAGACAACTTCCAACTATATACCCATGCAGCACCCTTAACAGGCTTCGACGGCCATTAAATTGATTTTCCTCTACTACTACCTCTAAAGATTAGTTAACTTCACATACAGTCACATACAGTCAAGCCTCCACTAGAATTATGAAACATACCCCATTATCATGGCAGCCACCCTTTGGGGGCACAGAAGATTAAATGAAAATAAATAAATCAATAAATAAGATCAATAACTAACTACTCTGACAATATAGTGAAATCAAGAAACTTGGCTGTTAAAGGATAACTAAACAAGAACATACACCAAACCACTAAATATGTTCCTCTAAAAGCCTCTGCCTAATTTATATAATTAAACTATTCAAATCCTGAAAAATCCATGCTGGCATTCTTCAGCTTCCTGCGACACTCTCCTTCCCCTTTACCAACTGGCATTGGTTTCCTTAGCCTGGGCTATCCACTGCAGGGGGGCGTAGTGGGTGGCCAGTGTGAACCTCCAGCCCAAGAGGTAGTACCGCAACTCCAGGACTGCCCACTTGATGGCCAGAGCCTCTAAGGCATACGTTTGTAGCAGGAAGGGGCAGCTAAAGTCTGGGGTAAGAGAACTGGCTCTGAGGTCAGAGCGCTCTCCACCATCTGGAAGGCCTCCTCCATCACTGGTGTCCACACCACTTTGTCCGGCTGCACCTTCATGGTCAGATCTGTCAGGGAGGCAGCTAAAGAGGAGAAGTTGGAGATAAAACAGTGATAGTACCCTGCCAACCCCAAGAACCCTCCACCTTCTTCTCCTGGTGCCGTATGAGGCCACTTCCTACCTGGAAACCCAGGTACTTTGCATCAGAGAGAGCAAGATGACATTTGTGGGGGTTGACGGTGGGTCCAGCCCTCTGGAGCTCCAAAAGCATCCTCCACAGGCTCTCTAGATGATCCTCCCATGCCTCAGAATGGATCACCACGTTGTCCAGGTAAGCAGCAGCGTACGACTGGTGGAGCTGCAAGATGATATCCATAATTCTTTGGAACGTCGCTGATCCCCCATGGAGGCCAAAAGGAGGGGTCCTATACTGCCAGTGGCCACTAGGAGTGGTTTTGGGCTCAGAAAGTGGTACCTGCCAGTATCCCTTGGTGAGATCCAAGGTGGTGATGTACCAAGCCCTTCCAAGCAGATCCAATATCTCATCCACCCAAGGCATGGGGTAGCTGTCAAGCTCTGAGGGTGCCAGAAGTCATTACAGAAGCGTTACAGAGGGTGCCATCTGGTTTTCGGACCATCACAATTGGGCTGGACCACAGGTTGCGAGATCGTTCGAT
This sequence comes from Puntigrus tetrazona, assembly GCF_018831695.1. Taxonomy (NCBI): domain Eukaryota; kingdom Metazoa; phylum Chordata; class Actinopteri; order Cypriniformes; family Cyprinidae; genus Puntigrus; species Puntigrus tetrazona. The sequence goes on along the minus strand of NC_056710.1, from coordinate 6,805,708 downwards.
TACCCCCAACTTCAGCATTTGTTGAACTTCATCCTCAATAGCCTGCCGAGGAGCCTCAGGGATGCAGTAGGTCCACTGCCGAATGATGACTCTTGGGGCCGTCAAGATATTATGCTCGATTACGTTGGTCTGCCTGGGGCAAGGGGAGAACACGTCGGAGAACTGACCAACAAGGTGCTGGAGCTCCCCCTTCTGGGCAGCTGAGATATGGGAGCTGACGTCCAGGGTCGAAGGTAACAAGGGCAGCGAGCTCGTCCCTGTTCAAGTGGTACATTACCGGCCCAATCTTCTCTAACATGCTATAGGGACCTTGCCAGATGGCCAGGAACTTGCAAGTAGTGGTTGAAATGAGGACCATCACTCGATCTCCGGGCTGGAACTCCTGTGGTTGGGCTGACCAGTTGTATTGGTGCTGTTGGGCTTGTTGCGCCTTGCTGAGGTTCTCCCGGACTAATGGCATGACCCAGTCAATCCTCTCCCTCATTTTCTTCATGTGCTCAACCACACAGTGACGAGCTACTGCCTGTTGCTCACAGGCTTCTTTGGCGACATCCAGGAGGCTGCGGGTCTGCTGGCCAAAAAGGTTTGAAGTTTGAAGCCTGGGGGACTTCCTGGATCCCAAACAGCATTTAGGGCAGATCACGGCTGGGATGCCGTCTTGGCTAAACAGGAGGAACAGCTCCTTTACGATGGTTTTTGCAGTAGCCTTTCTTAATGAACTGCCTCTGGATAGCAGGAGGCGTAATGCATGATCACCAGCACATGTTTGTGCCCCGGGCAGACTTCAGCAATAGCCATACAAGGTCCATCCCGATGTGCTCGATTATGGGCAGTGGACTGGGGGGAGGAGCCAGTGGAGTAATCAGCTGGCATGCCGGGCAGGGCTTACAGAATCGCTTCACTTCCGCCTCCAGGCCAGTGGAAGGATAGATGCGAATAAAAGATGTTAACGGGACTCCAGCCACAGTCAACAGATGAACAAAGGCAACATGTCAATTTTAGTTTATTTATTGGTAAGGAGTAAAAGTAAAAATTAATCAGAGAAGAGAAGCCCAAGGCCAAAATAACAAACCAAAAGAACTTAATAAAATAAAATATATAAATTGCCTGCTGATAAAGAAAAGAAAATACAAATTAACTTTCCTAACTCCCCAGGCAAAAATACATCATATCAAAAATAAAGGACAAGCCTCTCCTATACTAGGGAATTTACAGAATAAATATGGCGCCACATCAGGATTCACCTGCACACTGTGACAAGTATCCCGATCTATCATCAGCTTCCCGAACTGGAAACAACGAGGAGCACCTGGACACGCCCATCACCGGCTGATCAGACACAGCTGCTGCTCATCACCTACTGACTTTAAAAAGCCACGAGGCATGCCAAAAGGCTGAACATGAAATCCATACAAGCTGCTACTAATGCGACTTTTCCTTTGCCTTACCCACAGCAGCGTGTGACCTGATTAGCCCTCACCCTGGCACAGATTCACCGCTTCAGCACGTCACTCAGGACAGAGAAGAGCACCGCAGCACCAAACGCACCTTGGGACACTGACTCACCCGTATCACATTTTTTGTCTGTTTAATAAATCCACCCTCCAGGGTATTACTTTTGAGATGTGTTTCCTTCATCCCGCCACACTGGTGGAGAATGTGGGCAAGTTTGTGAAGGAAAACACCGGCAAATGATCTCGTTCTCACCCCGTTTTCCGGTTGGCGCATCACTCCTCCCCAGTCATGGAGGAACTCTTGAAGACGCTTACCGAGGTCAGCATTCGCCAGCACAAGTTCGTTGAACACCTGGCTACTTGACAGGGAGAGGCTCGCTGCCCTCCGGATCACAAGTGCCCAGCACGTTCCACAGCCTGACCCCCGGACACAAGCCAATCGGTTGCTGACAAAAATGGTCCCACGTGACGATGTCGAGGCTTATCTCAATATGTTTGAGACTACCGCCAACACTGGGCTGGCTGCTGGACAAATGGGCCTCCCTCCTGACCGGTGAAGCTCAGCGTGCCTATTACTCCCTGCCCCATGAAGCCGCTGAGAGCTATCCGGCTCTCCGGAAAGAAATATTAGCGTGGCTAGGCTTGTCTCCCATAACAGCCGTGCAACACTTCCACACCTGGCAGTATAATCCCTGACTGCCAGCCCGTGCCCAAGCAGCGGAACTCACTCGCCTTGCCCAACATAGGCTACTAGAGGGATCCCCGTCAGCCACTCAGGTAGTGGAACGAGTCGTCGCAGACTGCTTCCTGCGAGCCCTCCTGTGGTCCCATTGCCAAGCAGTCCCGGGTGCGGAACCCAGCCACCACAGCCGAACTGGTCGAGGCCATGGAACGGGCGGATGCAGCCCAACAATGGTAGCCAGGAGTGACACTTGCCGGAGGGCATCCAGCGACCTGTACAGAGGCCAGTGGTCCCCTCTGCCCAAGATGAACCGATGCCCATGGAAGAACTCGGGCGAGACTGGCCCGGCTTTGACCGCCTGCTAGCCCCCACATCCCAGAGGGAGCCAGACACCATACAGCGCTGCTGGCTTCTGACAGTGGGAGAGAAGGTGAGTCCCCCTCCCAAAACTCTAATGTTTTCTATGATGTGTTCCAGCAGGGGGCTCATTCGCCAAGGCCCAGAAGGAGGATGACTGGGTAAAACACTGTACGGTCTGGGCCCCGTCCTCTCCCACACTTCGTTGTCCAGAATGGCAGTTGTACTGTGTTGCCCAGCGGAGGGGGGAGGAGAAATTATTATTGGTGTTTCCCTGGTCGAAGACAGCTGCCATCTGCCAGCTCGACGGCCTTTACAAGCTTCAGGGTTGTGAGTCCGGCGAAGGGTTCACAGAAACCAGTTGACCACAGCATGCTCCGCTACCTGACTAGTTCATTGGGTTCCGTCAAGCAGCCAATGCTGCGCCAGGCAGGATAGATCGGCTATTTGGGCTTGGGCTGGAACACAGGGTTTGCATTCCCAGTTGTGGAATAACTGTGCGGCCGAGATGGCCGACAGGCCAAGGCGAGCAAGGATCTCTCTCCGGAGCTGTGGGTACTTCTCCACCACCTTGTGGAACCAGAACACACACACATTTTTTGCGCCTTCCGACATAGCTTCCGATCTAGCACTCAGCACTAGGGTGAACAACTGTTAAGGGTAATTTTGTAGTTTATTTCTTTATTGACTTATTTTCAATTTGTGTTTATTTTAATTAATTACTTTTCTGGCAATACGACTTCAAATACTGACGCTTTGACTTTTGCTACTCCTTTTGTGATATTCCTGTTGCAAAACTGCTTGTGAATGCAGATGTGAGAGAGCAGAGCTGGGGGCCGGGATGGGCTAAGAATGAAGACATTTTATTGGTCGATGTCTGGCCGATGAACAATGTCAGCCATTGTGACTTGCCCTGAAGAAAGAAACATTTTTTATGCAGATGTATCAGTTATTTGTTTTCAATAAATATCCTTAGCTTTTACAGGATTGTGATTATTGTATGTGTGCACAAATCAAGAGATTCAAATTTTCACACTAGAGCTGTGATTGTAAATTTCAACTTACAAATATCTGCTGCGAATATCACTATATGCCGAAACATTATGATTTATACTTGAAAATTACTAAAGCAAACCTGTTCATTAGAAGGGAATGTCTCAATGTTTTGGCAGTATGTGCAAATAAACTAGAATGAAGTGGTTGTTTTACAACAAGGTGGAGATATGTTGATGATTTGTCAAAATAGTAAACATGTACATGTACAAAGAACAGAGAGATGTATGAAAAGAGACTAAAAGGAAAATTAAATCCAAGTGATAAACTTCAATTATTTTGCAATGCCTCAGACTAGGATTTTTTTATGTGATGATGATAACGTTCATAAAAAATACTGTTGTCCGTGATTTAACATTTTTTTGTGGGATTTATGGGATGGCCTGCATGAGTTTGATATTTCCCGACCTAAAATTCTGTCCCAGTCTGTCCTTGGTTTTAGCTACTTTCAGTTGAAGGCAGTTAGCAACACTAGTCATAGATCACATGCTTTTCTCAAAATGTATCAAGCTCTGATACAGTATTTCAATGTGAAATGTGTTGTTTTTTGATACAAGCATAACATAAGATTACTACTTTCCAGGTACGAGCACTTGGAACATCACTTGGATTGTCACACTGTTGGACACTTTTGGGACACACTGGATTTCTTATTGTTTTATGGTATGGTAAAAACTGACTTCTTGTCTTTTAACAGCTTATGTTATTCTATTTTAAGTTTCCTGTTAATAATGGAAATATACTTAATTTATTCATTCCACATTTGCTGTTGTCTCATCTTTTTAAAACGCTTATTTTAATTCACAAAGTATAATCTGACCCCATTTTAACAGTTGTGAATTCGACAAATAGGACCGAATGTTATAGTGCTTTTTTTAGAAATAGGTTCAAACAAAGCTCTTATCTTCATGTTATTAACTGTTTGTAACATTTTTTTGTTGGATCTCACTCTCAGTATATCATGCATACACATTTACATCTCAGAGGGACGAGAAAGAAGGAATGTGTGGGAGGGACAGAGAGGCCACTGAAAGTAGAGCAGTGCTGCCTCGCAGAGAGGAGAACCAGGCCCTCTAAAAATACAGTATCTCCAAGGAGGACAGAAATACACACACACACCCACACACATAGGGTGTGTGCCATGAAAAAGAGAGATAGAAAGAATGTAATGTATTAAAAAGACAGATATGTTATCTTTATATACACAACACTTATGTACATGGTACATTCTGATATAAATATTATTTTTTTCATATATTCATTTAATAAATCTGTAAAGTTGTCTTTATTATTTTGTAAAATGAACATTTACACAGAAATTACTGTATGTTAAAAAAAAAGATCAGTTAAAATATTTCCCCATCAATATCTGTGTATCATCTATGTATCAAGTCGTTTAATAGTTTATATAAAAGTCATTTAATAGTTTACATTGCTGGTCTGAAATAACACAAAACGTGTATCAGTGAATTTAAGAAATAAAAGAAACAATAGAACAATTTAAATATAATAAATGTATACATTTAAAATTAATTACAAATATGAAAAATGAATAAATACATTTAAAAACAATAAATAGTATGTACATTTTATATGAATTAAACTATAAATTAAAATAGTAATAATAATTTATGTACCGAGAAACAATAAAAGCATTAAACAATGTATTACAATTATAGCAAATTAATAAATCATACAAATGAATGAAATAATACAATAAATACATTAAATTATAAATTAATTTGTTTTGTCTGACCAGAGAAGGATTGGCACCTTAACTGAGCCGGGTTTCTGCCATGGTTTTTCTCCATTCTGTCACAGATGGAGTTTTGGTTCCTTGCTGCCATTGCCTCTAGCTTGCCCATTTGGGAACATTTAATTTCTAGCTATTATTTTAATAGTATTATAGTAGTATTATAGTAATATAATAGTATTATTGTATTTGATTGCACATATATTATTTAAACTAACCTGAGCTAGACAATGATGTCTCTGAATTCAATAATGAAATGCCTTTAACTGAAAATGTTGTGATTAATATTGTCATTATACATATACTGACACTATACAATATTAATTGCTTTGACACAATATGTTTTGTTAAAAGCTCTGTATAAATAAAGGTGATTTGACTTGACATGTTGTTAAGCCATAATATCTGTGTATGTGTGCTTAGTTATGTCTTACCTCTCTGCTCCTGAGCCCACACTCTGGTCAGCTCTGTCTGTGAGAGACAAATCAACAACACAGCACACAGACCCATGTCCACCCCACAATCCTTCTGTTGCTCTCACTTTCCTTCATGCACTACTCAAGTCGTTTTTTCTTGCTCCTCCTCTCCCTCCTACTGTCACCTCGCCTTTTCTCTTTCTGAACTGGGTTTTACGTACTCTCATTTTCCCTGGAATTAACCCCTCCTTTTCTTCCTTCTTTTTCTCCCTCCCTCTGTTTTTCCCTCCCTTCTGGCTTTTTTCTCTCAGAAAACAAGGGTTCTAACTTGTGTCTTTCACTTGTTTCCTAATATTTTAGTGAATCGCATGGTAATGAAGGAGCTGAATACTACTTATGCATTATGCGACTGTCACATGTTGTTTTGATTGTCCCACGTGCTCTGTGTGCCCTACTTTCCGTTCCTCTGTTAATTGCATCATTGTCATCAGGTGTGTCTCATTAAATTAAACAGTTACTTTGTGTATTTATTCCCTGTTTCAGTTCAGTCCAATCTCGTCGTTTATATGTGGTTTTGTTCTGTCTGCCTGCCTGCCTACAGCTATATTGTTTATTACTTATGTAGAAGATTAAAAGACTATTCATGTTATATTCTCGACTAGCGCTCCTTCTCTTGAACCACAGTGTGACAGCGACAGTCAATATACATTTTAAAGTTTCTATATCCATGTTCATGGAATTAATTTAATATCTCAGATTCTTGTAATGTTACAATCAAGTGATCAATCAAGTGGAAAAGGGAATAACATTAAATAGGTAGAAACACACATTTAACATATAACTAGACCATACGTGCCATACGTCTCAGGACCCATCATGGCCAGGATTTTTATATTGCCCAAAATATCTAGGTTCTGTCTTTGTTTGCGTGCAGACTGATCAGTGTATGAAATCGGTTCCTTGGCAAAATACTGGCAAAGACATGTCCTTGGTAAATGGCACATATATTCACCCTAATATAATATACTTGATTAGGAGTGAAACCAGGGCCGATTTACACAATGTTAAAATGTGAAAATATCTACAGTATGTAAGGAGCGAAATCAAAAACCTGTAATGCAATAAGACTAATCTGAGAAGGGATATCCAAAGGAACAAAAGGACTTCAAAAAGACTAAACCCTGTTTTTGTCATCTCTCCCTTTACGACACCCTCTTCACCTCTGCTCTTCCTGCTTCCCCTCCTTCTGCCCAAAACAGTTGGCTTAAGAGTTGGTTCATTAAGAATAAGGCATTATATGTCATGTGTCTTGTGAACCTATTGTTCTTCACTTTTATGTTTGGTCTCATTTGAAAGGTCTCAATTTCACAGTAATCACTTATATTATGGAAAAGATTAAGAACTTTGTAGAACTGTGTTCTGTGAAGAAGGGGTGTGTCCTCTTTTAGGGTCTCTGAAACTGTTCCAGCCAGGTGTGACCCTGGAGCACAGGAACCTAAACACCAAAAGGTTTTTACAACTGAATTTGGGATCTCTTTGTCTGGTCTGAGTATATAAGGAAAGTGACAAAACACAACAAGGCACGATTCTGTAGCCAGATCGGCCCGTAGTGCGTTGTGTGTCTCCATACACCACACTATGTACTTTCTAAAGACCAGGTATAATGACCTTTTATGTTTGTTTTATTTTCATACTGCTGATCAGTTGTGCAAGTGTTTATGAATTTAACCAATTTGGAAACTATTCTTGTCTGGCAAAATAAACGTTAATACTGGTTAACTTATAATATTGTCTGAAATATTTTTTCTAGTAGGTTAGTGACTTCAAAGGTTTTTTGCATTGTTGGCGTTCTAGGGTGAGTTAAATCAATGATCAATGGATGGAGCCGGGGGCACGTTTTTGAGATCTTGACTTCTGGCCACCAAACTGGCATGCTATTACTTAGGGAACGCATAAAAAATTACTCTTTTTGAGTCTACTGAGGAAATGGCTTCATTAAGGTAAGCAATCTAAGAGGTAGCCGCTGACTAAGACCTAGACTAACCCAGATGTGTTATGAGTCTGTTCTGGCCAAACAGGTCTCTAAGCAACCCAGACTCCTAACGAACGATAAATCAAAACTAGGAAGTATTATAGTTAATTAATGATCCAAATTTAATCACAAGTAGAGGGATCAGCAGTTGCAGTTACTTGGTGCATGCACTACCTGATGCACTACTGGATTCCACAAATCCTGTATTTTCTGGCAGCCCTTCCTACCACACTCTCGGAGATAAACTAGCTGGCTGTCAGCCAGCGGCACATCCCGGACACGCTGATCGTGATTGGCTTTACAATGGCTTGCCGCCACCTGCATCCGCTCCTGAGCTCCCTCAAAGGCGGCCTGCAGCCAGGCTTGATGTTCAGCCACCCCCTCTTGTACGTCACCAGGAATCACATCCTGAACCTGTCCCGGGAAAAAAATCTAACGGAAGCCTTGGTTCCTGGCCTAACATGAGAAAATATGCGGATTCACCAGTAGCCTGGTGAGGAGTAGTGCTATAATAAAACAACACTTGGAGGAGGCACGACACCCAGTCTCTTTTCTTGGAGATCAGGAGGACACGCAAGAAAATATGAAGGGTGTAATTAAACCACTCGCACTGGCCATTGCTTGCTGGATGGTACGGTGTGGTGCGAGACTTTCTAATAACATAAAGATCACACAACTGTTGCATCCACAAAATTCCAGCCTTTGTCTGAATGTATACAACCTGGAAATCCCAACTTATAAAACCACTCTGTAACCAATACCCCAGCCACAGTTTCGGCCCATTTTCTCTCTCGTCGGAACAGCTAAACTATACTTTGTGAACACATCAGTCATGACCAACACATTCTCGATTCCTGACTGTGAAGGCTCCAGTACCAGTAAGTCTATGGCCAAAATTTCATTTGGCCGAGAAGCCAACAAGTGGCCCATAAAACTGTAAGCAACAGGTTGTGCATCTTTAGCTATTTGACACCGCTCACAACTTTGACACCCCTGAATTATGTCGGAACCCATACCAGGCCAGTAACACCACTGTCCTAGCGACGGTAAACCACCCCGTCTTGTTCAGCCAAGCTGTCCTACTGTGAGATTTTGAAAGCTGGTGGCGTTTGGCACTATCTGGAAAGGCCTGCTTCTCCCAGAACCCTAGAACCTCCCCAAGCACAACATCAACTCTGCAAGGCCTCAATGTCCCCCACAAAGCGATTTGGCAAAGAGACAATGGTGGCCTGTAAGGCTACTGGTGTCAGAGATTGTCAGACCTCAACTGGTACAACACTTCCCAACAACTCTGAATGCAACCTATCTACCCTTGATGGGTCCTGTCTAGACAAAGCATCTGCATTGTTGTTACTCCTCCCAGACCTATATCTTACCTCAAAGTCAAAATAGGCCAAATGTGCCACACAGCACTGCTCCGTTGCTCCAAATTTCACAGAAGTAAGATTGCTAAGGGGATTATTGTCGATATACACCACACATTTCTGCCCCAGCAAATATTCCCTAAATTTCTCAGCCATGGCCCACGTGAGTGCCACGAACTCCAATTTCATAGAGCTATAATTCGTCATGTTGCTCTCAGTCGACCAAGACTGCGACTGGCATAAGCCATTGGTCATACCCTGCCCTCCTGCTCCTGAGATAAAACAGATCCTAATCCTGAGTGACTAACGTCAACTTCCAAGATAAAAGGTTGGGAGAAATCAGCATATGCAAGGACTGGGGAGGAAGTCAGCTTCTGCTCCAGTCCATCAAAACTCTGCTGGCATTCCCCAGTCCATGCAGCAACAAAACTCGCAGAAATCAACTTCCTGGGCTTTGCACCCACAAACCAGCTGGTGTAAGGGGTTGCTAATGTAGCAAATCTTTCCACAAAACAGCGGTAGTAGCTTGCAAAGCCCAGGAAGGAGTGCAACTCACTGACCGTCTCTAGACGATGCCACTGAGACAATGCCTGAATCTTACTGGGGTCTTTGGACACCCCCTCAGCCGAATTTATATACCCCAGATATTTCTTCCTTTAGGAAGAATGAACACTTCTCCAGCTTTGCCTTCAGCCCTTTGCTGCTCTTGCTGACTCAAAACAACCTCCAACCACATAAGATGCTGCTCCACTGAAGACAAGAACACAGACACAGGCGGAAGTGTTGTGGATTCCCCGGATTAAAGAAGACTCTGAGCATTAGGTTTTGATAGCAAAATTCAGACTTTTATTGTTCAATACAAGCCGAGTCTGTCTAAGGTCTGTCTAAGGGGTTTTTATATGGTCGTCACACTACCACGTCACAGTAATATATGGTGGCCTCCTGAAATACCCTTGCTAAATGAGGATCACAGGTGTAAGACAACAGATGTAAAATGCCAAAAACAGATGGGTTTTAAATAGTGGGGTTTTTAGCTTAGGTCTGACTGCAGTTATAATGGTAAACTAAATTATATAAGATTTCTTTATATTTTGATTAACAAAAACTTCTTAAGAAGACACAGACTTTCGAGCAAAATTACAAAAGTTTATTTTTAGCAAAAAAGAACTAATCATATAAGGAGCAGTTTTGGCCTTAAAATTAGGACACACATACAATTGGATGGCCCACAGGGCTGCAGTCTTACATCGGGATAGACTAGGCAAAAATCATGGTACACACTCACAACCCTAAACACTGCAATCTATGAGAAACACCACCACCGCAAAGGAGGCTAGCCACACACTCTTGCCCAGAGTAAACTTGCAGTTCCTGGGGAAAAACACGCATACACACATTGATTACTGTGAAATTGAGACCCATTTACCAATCACACTGAGGCCTTTCAAATGAGACCAAACATGAGAGTGAAGAACAATAGGTTCATAAGACACATGACATATAATGCCTTATTCCTAATGAACTTTAAACCAAATCTTTAGGGGAAGCAGGAAGAGTAGAGGTGAGGAGGGTGTCATAAACACAACGGGGAGGGGTGGTGTTGTTTACTCTCTTTTTGAAGTCCTTTTGTTCCTTTGAATATCCATTCTCAGATTAGTCTTATTGCATTTACAGGTTTTGATTCACCTCCTTACATTAGTATTAGGGTTGGGTTGGATTAGTGTTAGGGTTAGGTTAGGTTAGGTTAGGTTACGGTTAGAGTTATTGTTAAGGGTTAGGGCTTAGGGTTTAGGGTTAGGGTTAGGGTTAGAGTTAAGGTTAGTTAGGGTTAGGGTTAGGGGTGGGCTAGGGTTAGGGTTTGGGTTAGGGTTGGGTTAGGTTAGGTTAGGGTTAGGGTTAGGGTTAGGGGTAAATTGTTAGGGTTAGGGATAGGTTAGGGTTAGGGTTAGTGTGACGGCCTGAGGCGTCGGCCGCACAAGTGTGGGTATTTGAGCTTAAACACAACATCCAGCGATCCAGCGATTGAGAGGTACAAGCCTATTCTAGTTATTTTGCTCCTCGTGGCTGTTTATTTTTCTGAGTATGAGTCATACTGTGAAGAAGAAACTCTTACAGCCAGAGGAGGAATGTGTTGGAGAAGCTGTGAGTATAAGGCATGATGTTGATGGAGGAGTGGCAGCACCTGAAGTGGACATGTCAGTGGCAGAACTGGCAGATCTGCTCAAAGCTCACATGGTGAGGATGGATGGCTGGGAGGCTGAGAGACAAAAGGAGCAGGTGGTGCAGGAACGGCGCTTCAAGACTCTCCAGCACCAGTTTGGATTGTTGCAGATGGAGGTCCAAGCACGCACTACTCCGGCCCCTCTTCAACGTGGCAGAGAAGTTCAGGAGGACATGGGATGGAGAGAAGCCAACCCCACTGATACAGAGGAAGTGTCAAGGATTCACAGAAGTCCTGACCAGGCACAGGGATTGGTGAGTTTGCCCCTCGCACAAATGCCCAGGCTGGAGAAGCTGGGAGAAACGGATGATGTGGAGCACTTTCTGGTCACGTTTGAACGGATTGCAGTAGCTTGTAGATGGAACAGAGCAGATTGGGTATGGCATTTGATACCGTTACTGACGGGTAAGGCCAGAGCAGCCTATGTTAACATGGATGTAGCTGAGTCTACTGATTATGAGAAGGTGAAAGCTGCCATTCTGTTGAAGTTTGATATGAATGTTGAGACTTACCGCCAGAGATTTCGCTCTTTAACTGTACTTCCAGCTGAAAGTCCAAAGGAGCTGTATAGCCGACTGAAGGAGTTGTTCATGAAATGGATTCAACCAAAAGGGAAAACAGTAGAGGAGGTGAGTGAAGTGATCATACTTGAACAATACCTCAGAATGCTGTGTCCTGAACTTCAGGTGTGGATTAAGGAGCGAGACCCTGGATCAGCGGCTGAAGCAGCTGCGTGGGCGGATGTATTCGTAGCAACTAGGGGAAAGAACAAGAGCTGGACTTGTAAACTTGAAAGAGAACGACGGTCGGGCAATCTATGGCAAAGTCAACCCAGATCAGAAGGAAGAGGGAAACCCCAGGTAGCAGGACAATCAGATGGGCTCAGTATGACTTTTAAACGACCTGTGATCTGTCACCTGTGTGGACAAGAAGGTCATATTAAGCCAAACTGTCCGAAGAATACGGTCCAGTCTATGCATTTGTGCTTTGTCCCAAGAAAAATATCACCTCATGCAGACGTGCAATGTCAGAGGACGACGATGGTGGAGATCGGAGAGGAAATGCTGACGGCTCTTATTGACACTGGTAGTGATCAGACTCTAGTGAATAAGAAATTTATACCACCTTCCATGAATGATTCAGCCAGCCGATTACCTCTTCGATGCGTTCATGGTGATGAGCGGGTATTGCATATGGCTCATATATTCATGAAGCTGAGGGGGCAGACCTATTCGATGAAGGTGGGAGTCGCTGAGAACTTGCCATATTCTGTAATTCTTGGTCGAGATGTGCCTGTGTTGTTTGAGTTGCTGTCTCCAGCACGGGAGTGTAATGTGGTGGTCACACATGCAAGAGCAAAGCAGGAAACTGAGCTTGACCCTATGTTGAGCAGTCTACCATTCTTCTCTGAGGAAATAGAGGTGGGCAAGTCAAAACGGAGAAAATCAAAACGAGGAAAGGAGAGAAGGTAAAGTTTAATGCCTCAAAGGTTTCAGAAGGTGTTACAGGTGAACTATCTGTGGATTTTAGGTTGCCGACTGACATTGTAAAGATGCAGCAGGAGGATGCCAGTCTTTGTACAGTGTTTGAGCATTGCTAAAGATGCAGGAGAAGGGATTGAGGATAAAGCTGCGACATTTGTGCGGGAAAAGGGAGTACTTTACCGTCAAATGGGGACACGGAGACAGCTGGTGGTTCCCAAGTGTGTCCGAGAAGTAGTCTTACATCTGAGCCACTCTATTCCTTGGGCTGGCCACCTAGGGAAGAACAAGACCATTGCTCGGATTAAGAGACATTTCTACTGGCCCGGACTGGAAGGTGAAGTAGCCCGGTTCTGCAAAAGCTGTCCTGACTGCCAGAAAGTCTCTCTGCAACGACCTAGGAGAGCCCCTTTGCAACCACTGCCCATCATTGGTACACCGTTTGAGAGGCTGGGAATGGATGTTGTTGGTCCTCTCGGTCAGGTAACCGATTCATGTTGGTAATAACAGATTATGCCACAAGGTACCCAGAAATCTTTCCTTTAGATTACGGTAGCGACATCACTGGTGCAGCTGTTCTCGAGGGTTGGATTTCCAAATGAGATCTTAACCGATCAGGGCACCAATTTTATGTCCACATTGTTGAGACAAGTGTATAAGTTGCTTGGAATCAAAAGCCTTCGTACTACTCCTTATCATCCTCATACTGACGGATTGACTGAACGTTTTAACCAGACATTAAAACAAATGCTCAGGAAATTTGTTGATGGGACTGGCCAAGATTGGGATCAGTGGCTACCTTACCTTTTGTTTGCTTATAGGGAGGTACCTCAGGCGTCCACAGGTTTCTCGTCCTTTGAGTTGTTGTATGGCAGAGAAGTGAGGGGACCGTTGACCTTGGTCAAAGAGGTATGGGAAGGAAGTTCTGAGTGTCAAGAACCCAGTAATGTTGTCTCGCCTGCAGAAAATGTCTGAGCTAGCCCAAACAAACTTGTCTAGTGCTAAAGAGCAACAACGGCGGTGGTATGATCCACAGGCTAGAGAAAGGGGGCTGCAGGTTGGTCAAAAGGTGCTGGTGATGCTGTCCACTGGAGAAAGTAAGTTGCTGGCTAAATGGCAAGGACCTTATGAGGTCAAAAGAAGAATTGGCCCCATAACGTATGAGATTGCCATGCCAGGACAGGCGAAGACCAGTCGCGTTATGCATGTCAATTTGTTGAAAGAGTGGACCCCTAGGATTGAAAGAGAAGCGCAATCACTGATGGTTTGTCGAGTGGAGGATGAATCAGATGAGCAATACTTACCTGAACCGAATCTGGGGAAGCTTGAGCTGGACCATCTGACGAAACGGCAACAAACTCTGAGAGCTCTTTGTGCCCCTTATGTGTTTTCTGAATACCCAGGATTCACCAAATTGATCCGGCATGAGGTGGTGTTGAAGCCGGAGGCTGTGGTGAGGCGCCGAAGCTACAGGGTGCCAGAGAGACTCAGAGAGAGCCTGAAGAAAGAGGTAGACTTGATGTTAAGTCTTGGAGTCATTGAGCCATTTTATAGTGAGTGGTGTCACCCAGTAGTCTTGGTGCCCAAGAAAGATGGGAGCCTACGATTTTGCATAGACTTCAGGTACTTGAATTCAGTCTCACAGTTTGATTCATATCCCACTCCACGGATAAGTGATTTGATTGATCGTTTGGGGAGAGCACAGTATATAACAACTATGGATCTTTCTAAAGGATACTGGCAAATCCCATTGACTATGGCTTCTAGACCCCTGACTGCTTTCCAGACACCGGGAGGCCTATACCATTTCAAGGTTCTGCCGTTTGGCCTTCATGGGGCTGGAGCAACTTTCCAGAGATTGATGGACAAAGTGCTGCATGGTTTGTCTTTTTCAGCTGCTTACATTGATGATATTGTTGTGTACAGCAACACCTGGGAGGATCACTTGAGCCACCTTCGAGAGGTACTGAGACGACTCCGGGAGGCAGGCCTAACAGTCAATCCAAAGAAGTGCACCATAGCAATGGAGGAGACGGAATACCTGGGACACGTTATTGGTCAAGGAATGGTGCGACCTCAACTGAGCAAGGTTCAAGCACTCGAGAAGTGCTCAGTGCCACAAACCCGCAAGGAATTGGGGTCATTCTTGGGTATGACTGGGTTTTATAATCGTTTTATACCCAATTATTCTGACAGAGCTGCTCTCCTGACTGATAAGGTGGGTTCACGGCGCCCCAACCAGCTGCAATGGACTGAGGAGGGAATGAAGGCCTTCCGGGACGTTCAAGGAGCTCTGACTACTGAGGCAGTACTGTACAATCCAGACTTTGCTCAGCCGTTCATTGTTCAAACAGATGCCTCCGAAAGAGGAATTGGAGCTGTTCTTTTGCAGGAAGAGCTGGGAGCACGTCAACCTGTGGCCTTCATCAGCCGTAAAATGTTCCCGAGAGAAAGAAGATACTCCACGATCGAAAAAGAGTGTCTTGCTTTGAAGTGGGCTTTGGATTCCCTTAAGTATTATTTGTTGGGGAGAGAGTTTATCCTTGAAACCGATCATAAAGCATTGAAGTGGCTAGAGCGGATGAAGGACACAAATGGAAGGATTACAAGGTGGTACCTAGCGCTGCAGCCCTTCCGCTTTACCGTGCAGCATGTGCCAGGAAAGGACAATGTAACTGCTGATTACTTGTCCCGCTGTCCGGGTGAATCTGCGGAAGGAGGGGGAGATGTGACAGCCTGAGGCGTCGGCCGCACAAGTGTAGCTCAAATGCTCACACATGCACCCATATATATTCATGCACTTTTTTACACCAGTTTAGTTGTAGTAATCACACACACACACAGCATTTAAATTTTGAATGTCTTTATTTAGTTTATTTTTGCATGTCACTGATTTATAGGGCCCATAAATTAGTTACAGTGCACACCTTTTCCCAATTTTCTTTTAACAAACGTTTCTTTTGTATTGAGTTTACCGGGAGATGAGACTGCTGGGGGAGCGCGATCTGGTCCGTCAAAAAGATCTGAGGACGGGCGGTGGAACCAAAATCAAATATGGAGTGGACCTGGGAAGATTTGAAATGGACTATTTTGCTGTTTGATTTAATTGGTGTTTGTTTCGTTAGGATAATTTTGTTGTTTTGAGTTTTTGTGGTTTGTTTATAGGTATTTATTTGTTAAAACCACTTATTTATATTATAATATGGGTTTGGTTAAGTTTAATTGTTTGTTTTCTCCCCTGTGTAATTAACCATAGTTTTACCTGCTTCTGTATAAGCTGAATTTGCTTGAGTGGAAGGTAGTCTCTGCCATGCCACTGATGAGGATTGTGCTCCTGGTCTGTTAAGTTTTTTTTTTAATTTGAGTTAGTTATGGGTTGTTTTTTGTCACCTCATGGCTTGGTATCGTCTGGACATCAATAAAATCCTCAATCGTGAAATGTTGGGCTTGTGAATCATTATTGGCCTTGACCTCTCGGTCCCTTACAGTTAGGGTTAGGGTAAGGGTAAGGGTAAGGGTAAGGGTAAGGGTAAGGGTTAGGTTAGGTTAGGTTAGGTTAGGTTAGGGTTGAGGTTAAGATTAGGGTTACGGTTAAGGTTACATTAGGGTTATGTTATGTTAGGTTAGGTTAGGGTTAGGTTATGGTTAGGGTTAGAGTAAGAGTTAGGGTAAGAGTTAGGTTAGGGTTAGGGGTTAGGCTTAGGGTTACGGTTAGGGTTAGGGTTAAAGTTAGGGTTAGGGTTATGGTTAGGTTACTTTAGGTTAGGGTAGGGTTAGGGTTAAGTTAGGTTAGGTTAGGTTAGGTTGGGTTAGGTTAAGTTAGGTTAGGTTAGGTTAGGTTAGGTTAGATTAGGGTTAGGGTTACGGTTACGGTTGCTTATTTATATTATAATATGAGTTTGGTTAAGTTTAATTGTTTGTTTCCTCCCCTGTGTAATTACCCATAGTTTTACCTGCTTCTGTATAAGCTGAATTTGCTTGAGTGGAAGGTAGTCTCTGCCATGCCACTGATGATGATTGTGCTCCTGGTCTGTTAAGTTTTTTTTTAATTTGAGTTAGTTATGGGTTGTTTTTTGAAACCTCATGGCTTGGTATCGTCTGGACATCAATAAAATCCTCAATCGTGAAATATTGGGCTTGTGAATCATTATTGGCCTTGACCTCTCGGTCCCTTACAGTTAGGGTTAGGGTAAGGGTAAGGGTAAGGGTAAGGGTTAGGTTAGGTTAGGTTAGGGTTGAGGTTAAGATTAGGGTTACGGTTAGGGTTACGTTAGGGTTATGTTATGTTAGGTTAGGTTAGGGTTAGGTTATGGTTAGGGTTAGAGTAAGAGTTAGGGTAAGAGTTAGGTTAGGGTTAGGGGTTAGGCTTAGGGTTACGGTTAGGGTTAGGGTTAAAGTTAGGGATAGGGTTATGGTTAGGTTACTTTAGGTTAGGGTAGGGTTAGGGTTAAGTTAGGTTAGGTTAGGTTGGGTTAGGTTAAGTTAGGTTAGGTTAGGTTAGGTTAGATTAGGGTTAGGGTTAGGGTTAGGGTTACTGATTCTGATTCTGATTCTGATTAGGGGTTAGGATTCACGTTACGTTAGAGTTAGGTTTAGGGTTAGGGTTAGGTTTAGGGTTAGGTTAGGTTAGGTTAGGTTAGGGTTAGGGTTAGGGTTACAGTTAGGGTTACGTTAGGGTTATGTTAGGTTAGGGTTAGGTTAAGTTAGGTTAGGTTACGTTACGTTAGGTTAGGTTAGGTTACGGTTAGGGTTAGGGTTACAGTTAGGGTTACGTTAGGGTTATGTTAGGTTAGGGTTAGGTTAAGGTTAGGGTTAGGGTAAGAGTTAGGGTAAGAGTTATGTTAGGGTTAGGGTTAGGGTTAAGGTTAAGGTTAAGGTTAAGGTTAAGGTTAGGGTTAGGTTAGGTGAGGTTAGGTTAGGGTTATGGTTAGGTTACTTTAGGTTAGGTTAGGTTAGGTTAGGTTATTTTAGGTTAGGTTAGGTTAGGTTAGGTGAGGTGAGGTGAGGTGAGGTGAGGTGAGGTTAGGTTAGGGTTAGAGTTAGGGTTAGGGTTAGGGTTAGTGTTGGGTTGGGTTGGGTTAGGGTTAGGTTTAGGTTAGGTTAGGTTAGGTTAGGGTTAGGGTAAGAGTTAGGGTAAGAGTAAGGTTAGGGTTAGGGTTAGGCTTAGGGTTAGTGTTAGGGTTAGGGTTAGGGTTAGGGTTAGGGTTAGGGTTAGGGTTGGGGTTGGGGTTAGGTTTAGGGTTAGGGTTACGTTAGGTTAGGTTAGGTTAGGTTACGTTAGGTTACGTTAGGGGTTAGGGTTAGGGTTAAGGTTAGGGTTAGGGTTAGGTTAGGTTTGGTTTGGGTTAGTGTTAGTGTTAGGGTTAGGGTTAGGGATAGGGATAGGGTTTGGGTTTAAATTTAAATTTAAGTTAAGGTTAGGTTAGGGTTAAGGTTAAGGTTAAGGTTAGGGTTAATGTTAGGGTTAGGGTTAGGTTAAGGTAGGGTTAGGGTTAGGGATAGGGATATGTTTAGGGTTAGGTTAGGTTAGTTTAGGTTAGGTTAGGTTAGGTTATGTTAGGTTAGGTTATGTTAGGTTAGGTTAGGTTAGGTTAGGTTAGGTGAGGTGAGGTGAGGTGAGGTGAGATGAGGTTAGGTTAGAGTTAGAGTTAGGGTTAGGGTTAGGGTTAGTGTTGGGTTGGGTTAGGGTTAGGGTTAGGGTTAGGGTTAGGTTAGGTTAGGTTAGGGTTAGGGTAAGAGTTAGGGTAAGAGTTAGGTTAGGGTTAGGGTTAGGCTTAGGGTTAGGCTTAGGGTTAGTGTTAGAGTTAGGGTTAGGGTTAGGGTTGGGGTTAGGTTTAGGGTTAGGGTTACGTTAGGTTAGGTTAGGTTACGTTAGGGGTTAGGGTTAGGGTTAGGGTTAAGGTTAGGGTTAGGGTTAGGTTTGGTTTGGGTTAGTGTTAGTGTTAGGGTTAGGGTTAGGTTAGGATAGGGATAAAATTTAAATTTGGGTTTAAATTTAAATTAAAGTTAAATTAGGTTAGGTTAAATTAAATTAAATTAAGGTTAATGTTAAGGTTAAAATTAAATTAAGGTAGGGTTAGGTTAGGGATAAAGATATATATTTAGGTTAAATTAAATTAGTTTAGGTTAGGTTAGGTTAGGTTTTAAAATTATAGTTAATTTAAATTAGGATAAGGTTTAAGGTTAGGTTAGGTTAGATTAGGTTAGAGGTTAGGTTAGGTTAGGGGTTTAAGGTAAAGGTAAAGGTTAGGTTAGGGGTTAGGGTTAGGCTTAGGTTTGGGTTGGGTTAGGGTTAGGCTTAGATTTGGGTTGGGTTAGGGTTGTTTTAGGTTAGGTTAGGATTAGGTTATGTTAGGGTTTGGGTTAGGGTTAGGGTTAGGGTTATGGTTATTGATAGGTTAGGGTTAGAGTTAGGATAGGGTTAGGTTAGGTTATGGTTAGGTTAGGTTAAGGTAGGGATAGGGTTAAATTATTAAATTTAGGTTTGGTTTGGGTTATTAAAGTGTTAAAATTAAGGTTAGGTTAAGGATAGGGATAAATTTAAATTGGGTTTGGGTTAGGGTTAAGGTTAAGGTTAGGGTTAATGTTAGGGTTAGGTTAAGGTAGGGTTAGGGTTAGGGATAGGGATATGTTTAGGGTTAGGTTAGGTTAGTTTAGTTTAGGTTAGGATAGGTTAGGTTAGGTTAGGTTAGGTTAGGTTAGAATTAAAATTAAAATTAGGTTAAAAATTAGGTTAGGTTAGGTTAGGGTAAATTTAAAATTAAATTTAGGTTAGGTTAGGTTAGATTAGGTTAGAGAGGTTAAGGTTAGGTTAAGGTTAAGGTTAAGGTTAAGGTTAAGATTAAGGTTAAGGTTAGGGTTAGAGTTTGGGTTAGGGTTAGGGTTGTGTTAGGTTAGGTTAGGATTAGGTTATGTTAGGGTTTAGGTTTGGGTTAGGGTTAGGGTAAGGGTTATGGTTAGTGATAGGGTTAGGTTAGGGTTAGGGTTAGGGTTAGGGTTAGGGATAGGGTTAGGGTTAGGGTTAGGGTTAGGTTAAGGTAGGGTTAGGGCTAGGGTTAGGGTTAGAGTTAGAGTTAGGGTTAGGTTTATTGTTAAAATAGGATTAGGGTTTGTGTTAGGATTAGGATTAGGATTAGGGTGTGGGTTTGGGTTGGGGTTAGGGTTAGAGTTAGGGTTAGCGATAGGTTTCGGTTTTAATTAGGATTAGGGATAGGGTTACAGTTAGAGGTTAGGTGTTAGGGTTAGGTTTAGGGTTAGGATAGGTTAGATTAGGGTTAGAGGTTAGGGTTAAGGTTAGGGGTTAAGGTTAAGGTTAAGGTTAAGGTTAAGGTTAAGGTTAAGGTTAGGGTTAGGGTTAGGGTTAGAGTTTGGGTTAGGGTTAGGGTTAGGCTTAGGGTTAGGTTTGGGTTAGGGTTGTGTTAGGTTAGGTTAGGATAAGGTTATGTTATTTAAATTTAAATTGGGGTTAGGTTAGGTTATGGTTAGTGATAGGGTTAGGGTTAGGTTAGGGTTAGGATAGGGATAGGGTTAGGGTTAGGGTTCGGGTTATGGTTATGGTTAGGGTTAGGTTAAGGTAGAGTTAGGGTTAGGTTTGGTTTGGGTTAGTGTTAGTGTTAGTGTTAGTGTTAGTGTTAGCGTTAGGGTTAGGTTAGGTTAGGGTTAGGGATAGGGATAGGGATAGGGTTTGGGTTAGGTTAGGTTAGGATAAGGTTATGTTAGGGTTTAGGTTTGGGTTAGGGTTAGGGTTATGGTTAGTGATAGGGTTAAGGTTAAGGTTAGGGTTAATGTTAGGGTTAGGGTTAGGTTAAGGTAGGGTTAGGGTTAGGAATAGGGATATGTTTAGGGTTAGGTTAGGTTAGTTTAGGTTAGTTTAGGTTAGGTTTAGGGTTAGGGTTAGGGTTAGGGTTAAGGTTAAGGTTAAGGTTAAGGTTAGGGTTAGGTTAGGGTAAGGTTTAGGGTTAGGTTTAGGGTTAGGTTAGGTTAGATTAGGGTTAGAGGTTAGGGTCAGGGTTAGGGGTTAAGGTTAAGGTTAAGGTTAAGGTTAGGGTTAGGGTTAGGGTTAGAGTTTGGGTTAGGGTTAGGGTTAGGCTTAGGCTTAGGGTTAGGTTTGGGTTGGGTTAGGGTTGTGTTAGGTTAGGTTAGGATTAGGGTTAGGGTTAGGGTTAGGGTTAGGGTTAGAGTTAGAGTTAGAGGTTAGGTGTTAGGGTTAGGTTTAGGGTTAGGGTTAGGATTGGGTTAGGTTAGGTTAGGTTAGGTTAGGTTAGGTTAGGGTTAGGGTTAGGGTAAGGGTTGGGGTTAGGGTTAGGGTTAGAGTTAGGGTTAGAGATTAGGTGTTAGGTTTAGGGTAAGGGTTAAGATAGGGTTAGGTTAGGTTAGGTTTAGGTTTAGGGTTAGGGTTAGGGTTAGGTTAGGTAAGGTTAGGTTAGGTTAGGTTAGGTTAGGTTAGGGTTAAGGTTAAGGTTAAGGTTAGGGTTAGGCTTAGGGTTAGGTTTGGGTTGGGTTAGGGTTGTGCTAGGTTAGGTTAGGTTAGGATTAGGGTTAGGTTATGTTAGGGTTTAGGTTTGGGTTAGGGTTAGGGTTATGGTTAGTGTTAGGGTTAGATTAAGGTTAGGGTTAGGTTAGGTTAGGGTTAGGGTTAGGGATAGGATAGGGTTAGGGTTAGGGTTAGGGTTATGTTTAGGGTTACGGTTAGGTTAAGGTAGGGTTAGGGTTAGGGTTAGGATTAGAGTTAGAGTTAGGGTTAGGTTTAGTTTTATAATAGGATTAGGGTTTGGGTTAGGATTAGGGATAGGGTTACGGTTAGGGTTAGAGTTATAGGTTAGGTGTTAGGGTTAGGTTTAGGGTTAGGGTTAGGTTAGGTTAGGTTAGGTTAGATTCTGATTCTGGTCCATGGTCACGGTTTTGGGTTTGGGTTAGGGTTAGGGTTAGGGTTAGGGTTAGGCTTAGGTTTAGGGTTAGGTTTAGGTTTAGGGTTAGGGTTAGGTTAGGGTAAAAGGTTAGGTTAGTTTAGGTTAGGTTAGGTTAGGTTAGGTTAGGGTTAGGGTTAGGGTTAGGGTTAGGGTTAAGGTTAAGGTTAAGGTTAAGGTTAGGGTTAGGGTTAGGTTAGGGTTAGGGTAAGGTTTAGGGTTAGGTTTAGGGTTAGGTTAGGTTAGATTAGGGTTAGAGGTTAGAGTTAGGGTTAGGGGTTAAGGTTAAGGTTAAGGTTAAGGTTAGGGTTAGGGTTAGGGTTAGAGTTTGGGTTAGGGTTAGGGTTAGGCTTAGGCTTAGGGTTAGGTTTGGGTTGGGGTTAGGGTTAGAGTTAGGGTTAGAGATTAGGTGTTAGGGTTAGGGTTAGAGTTAAGATAGGTATAAATAACCCTCTGGTTATTTGAGTTAATTTCCTGCGTTTATATTTTATTTTGATATTAGTTAGGTATTTTCTAGATAATAATTATAGGTTTGTGATGTTTTGAAATGCTTCTTTACACTCTTTATTACACTCGTTATTTATCCGATGGAGACTTTTATTTTGAAAGACGGCTTGCCGGAAAGAAGGCGCGGCGCCCGCTAAAACACAGAAACAGAGACCGCGGAGAGGGCAGATAAGGAGAAGGAGAGCACGCGTACAGAAACAGAGACGGGACAAAGTTAACATAAATAATTAAGGACACTTTAAAAAGGAAAAAGGAAATTTGCATCGTTTTGTTTTATTTTAACTTTGATATTTTAACACCTGGTTGAAAGGGAGAACAAGCTACAGCATTTCACTAATATATATGTAAATTACATGTTGTATTGTGTTTTATGTGTTTGCTTTATTAAATTTGAGCAACTTTACGTAGTTTAAGTTAATTGTTAGTATTAATTGTGCAGTTTTGAGTAATTACTTTGTTTCATTTATATGAATGTGAATTCATTGTAGATTCTATATTGTTTATTTTTCTACTTTACCTCTTACGGTGTTGTGACAATAAAACCACAAAAGGAAGGCAACACAACATCAGTGATTGAGTCAAATCCTTTACTTATCAACCGGGCTGTTATAATAGGGTTAGGGTTATGGTTAGGGTTAGGTTAAGGTAGGGTTAGGGTTAGGGTTAGAGTTAGAGTTAGGGTTAGGTTTAGTGTTAAAATAGGATTAGGGTTTGGGTTAGGGTTAGGATTACGATTAGGATTAGGATTAGGATTAGGGTTTGGGTTAGGGTTAGGGTTAGGGTTACGGTTACGGTTAGGGTTAGAGTTAGGGTTAGCGATAGGTTTCGGTTTAAGTTAGGATTAGGGTTAGGGTTAGAGATAGGGTTAGGGTTAGGGTTACGGTTAGGGTTAGAGTTAGGGTTAGCGATAGGTTTCGGTTTAAGTTAGGATTAGGGTTAGGGTTAGAGATAGGTTAGGGTTAGAGTTAGAGGTTAGGTGTTAGGGTTAGGTGTTAGGGTTAGGTTTAGGGTTAGGGTTAGGGTTAGGGTTAGGTTAGGGTTACGGTTAGGGTTAGGGTTAGGGTTTGGGTTAGGTTAGGTTAGGTTAGGTTAGGGTTAGGGTTAGGTTTAGGGTTAGGGTTAGGGTTAGGTTTAGGGTTAGGGTTAGGGTAAGGGTAAGGGTAAGGGTTAGGTTAGGTTAGGATAGGATAGGTTAGGTTAGGTTAGGTTAGTTTAGGTTAGGTTAGGTTAGGTAAGGTTAGGTTAGGTTAGGTTATGTTAGGTTAGGGTTAGGGTTAGGGTTAGGGTAAGGGTTAGGGATAGGGTTAGGATTAGAGTTAGGATTAGGGTTAGGGTTAGGGTTAGGCTTTGGGTTAAGTTAGGTTAGGTTAGGTTAGGTTGGGTTAGGTTAGGTTAGGTTAGGTTGGGTTAGGGTTAGGGTTAGGGTTAGGGGTTAGGGTTAAGGTTAAGGTTAAGGTTAAGGTTAAGGGTTAGGGTTAGGGTAAGGGTAAGGGTAAGGGTTAGGTTAGGTTAGGTTAGGTTAGGTTAAGTTAGGTTAGGATAGGTTAGGTTAGGTTAGGTTAAGTTAGGTAAGGTTAGGGTTAGGGTTAGGGTTAGGGTTAGGGTTTAGGTTAGGGTTAGGGTTAGGGTTAGGGTTGGGGTTAGGGTTAGGTTTAGGTTTAGGGTTAGGGTTAGGGTAAGGGTAAGGGTAAGGGTTAGGTTAGGTTAGTTTAGGTTAGGTTTGGTTAGGTTAGGGTTAGGGTTAGGTTAGGGTAAGGGATGGGGTTAGGGTTAGGATTAGAGTTAGGGTTAGAGATTAGGTGTTAGGGTTAGGGTTAGGTTAGGGTTAGGGTTGGGGTAAGGGTTAGGGTTAGGGTTAGGGTTAGGATTAGGTTAGGTTAGGTTAGGGTTTAGGTTAGGTTAGGATTAGGCTTTGGGTTAAGTTAGGTTAGGTTAGGTTAGGTTAGGTTAGGTTGGGTTAGGTTAAGGTTAAGGTTAAGGTTAGGGTTAGGGTTAGGAAGTTAGGTTAGGTTAGGGTTAAGGTTAAGGTTAAGGTTACGGTTACTGTTACGGATAGGGTTAGGGTTAGGGTTAGGGTTAGGGTTTAGGTTAGGATTAGGCTTTGGGTTAAGTTAGGTTAGGTTAGGTTAGGTTAGGTTAAGTTAGGTTAAGTTAGGTAAGGTTAGGGTTAGGGTTAGGGTTAGGGTTAGGGTTAGGTTTAGGTTTAGGTTAGGTTAGGGTTAGAGTTAGGGTTAGAGATTAGGTGTTAGGGTTAGGGTTAAGATAGGGTTAGGTTAGGTTAGGTTAGGGTTAGGGTTAGGTTAGGCTAGGGTTAGGTTTAAGGTTAGAGTTTGGGTTATGTTAGGGTTGGATTTAGGGTTAGCGTTACGTTTAAGGTTAAATTAGGATTAGGGTTTGGGTTAGGTGTAGGGTTTGGGTTAAGGATAGGGATAGGGATAGGGATAGGGTTACGGTTAGGGTAAACGTTAGGGTTAGAGTTACGGTTAAGATTAGAGTTAGGGTTAGGTTTAGGGTTAGGGTTAGGGTCAGGGTTAGGATTAGGGTTAGGGTTTGGGTTTAGGTTAGTATTAGGGTTTGGGTTTGGGTTAGGGTTAAGGTTAGATTAGGCTAGATTAGGTTAGTTTAGGTTATGCTAGGTTAGGTTAGGTAAGGTTAGGTTAGGTTAGGTTAGGTTAGGGTTAGGGATAGGGTTAGGGTTAGGGATAGGTTAGGTTAGGTTAGATTAGGTTAGGTTAAGTTAGGGTTAGGGTTAGGTTTAGCGTTACTGTTAGGGTTTGTGTTTGGGTGACGGTTAGAGTTAGGTTAGGTTAGGGTTAGGGCTAGGGTTAGGTTTAGACTCAGGGATAGGGTTTGGGTTAGGTTGGGGTTAGGGTTAGGGTTAGGTTAGGTTAGGTTAGGTTAGGGATAGGATAAGGTTAAGGTTAAGGTTAAGGTTAGGGTTAGGGTTAGGGTTATGATTAGGTTTAAGGTTAGGGTTGGATTAGGGGTTAGGTGTTATGGTTATGGTTAGGGTTAGGGTTAAAAATAAGAATAAAATAAGAATAGGATAGGATAGATAAGGATAGGGATAAGGATAAGAAGGATAAAGATAAGGTTAAAATTAAAATTAAATTAAATTTGGGTTGTGCTTAATTTGGGTTACTTATTAGAATTATATTTAAATTTAAATTTAAATTTAAATTAAATATTAAAATTAAATTAAAATTGGTCTTAGGTTAGGTTAGGATAGGGTTACTGTTAGGGTAAGCTTTAAAAGGTTAAAATTATGTTTAGGTTAGGTTCAATTAGGTTAGGGTTAGGGTTAGGTTTAAGGTTAGAGTTTGGATTATGTTAGGGTTGGGTTTAGGGTTAGGGTTACGTTTAGGGTTAAATTAGGATTAGGGTTTGGGTTAGGTGTAGGGTTTGGGTTAAGGATAGGTATAGGGATAGGGTTAGGGTTAGGGTTAGGGTTAAGGTTATATTAGGTTAGATTAGGTTAGGTTAGGTAGGGTTAGGTTAAGTTAGGTTAGGGCTAGCGTCAGGTTTAGGGTTAGATTTAGGGTTAGGGTTAGGATTAGGGTTAGGGTCAGTTAGGGTTTAGGGTTAGGGGTAGGGGTAGGGTTAGGGGTGGGCTAGGGTTAGCATTAGTGTTAGTGTTAGTGTTAGTGTTAGTGTTAGTGTTAGGTTAGGGTTAGGGTTAGGGTTAGAGGTTAGGGTTAGGGTTAAGCTTAGGGTTAAGTTTAGGGTTAAGGTTAGGTATAGGGTTAAGATTAGGGTTAGGGTTAGGGTTAGGTTAGGTTAGGTTAGGTTAGGTTAGGGTTAGGGTTAGGGTTAGCATTAGCGTTAGGGTTAGGGCTTGGGTTTAGGTTAGGGTTAGGGTTAGGTTAAGGTTAAGGTTAAGGTTAAGGTTAGGTTAGGTTAGGTTAGGGTTAGGGTTAGGTTTAGGTTTAGGTTTGGGTTAGGTTTAGGTTTAGGTTTGGGTTAGGGTAAGGGTTAGTTTAGGTTATGTTAGGTTAGGGATAGGTTAAGGTTAAGGTTAAATTTAGGGTTAGGGTTAAGGTTAGGGTTAGGGTTAGGGATTAATGGTTAGGTGTTATGGGCAGGGTTAGGGTTAGGGTTAGGGTTAGGGTTTGGTTTGGTTTGGTTTGGGTTAGGTTTAGGTTAGGTTAGGGTTAGGGTTAGGGTTAGGGCTAGGCTTAGGGTTTGGGTTAGTGTTACGGTTACGGTTAAAGTTGCAGTTACAGTTAAGCTTAGGGTTTGGTTAGGTTAGGTTAGGTTAGGTTAGGTTAGGGCAGGTTAGGTTTGGGTTGGGTTAGGGTTAAGGTTAAGGTTAGGGTTAGGGTGTGTGTTAAGGTTAGAATTAGTGTTAGGGTTAGGTTTAGGGTAAAGTTAGGATTAGGGTTTAGGTTAGGATTAGAATTAGGGTTAGGGTTAGGGTTAAGGTTAGATTACGTTAGATTAGGTTAGTTTAGGTTAGGTTAGGTTAGGCTTAGGTTAGTTTAGGTTAAGTTAGGTTAGGGTTAGGTTAGGTTAGGTTAGGTTAGGGTTAGGGTTAGGGTTAGGGTTAGGGTTTGGGTTTGGGTTTGGGTTTGTGTTAGGGTTAGGGCTAGGGCTAAGGTTAGGGTTTTGGTTAGGGTTTTGGTTAGGGTTACGGTTAGGGTTAGGGTTAGGTTAGATTGGGTTAGGTTAGGTTAGGTTTGGGTTGGGTTAGGCTTAAGGTTAAGGTTAGGGTTAGGGTGTGTGTTAAGGTTAGGGTTAGGGTTAGGGTTAGGTTTGGGTTGTGTTGTGTTGGGTTAGGGTTAGGGTTAGGTTTAAGTTTAGGGTTACTGTTAGGGTAAGGGTTAGGGTTAGGGTTGGTTTGGGTTGGGTTAGGGTTTTGTTTAGGGTTGGGTTAGTTTAGGTTAGGTTAGCTTAGGTTATATTAGTTTAGGTTAGGGTTAGGGTTAGGGTAAGGGTAAGGGTTAGGGTTAGAATAAGGGTTAGAGGTTAGGTGTTAGGGTTAGGGTTAGGGTTAGGGTTTGGTGTTGCAACTACTATTCTTGTTTTGTACTTTTATTGTCATCAAACATTAGAGTTAAAGTACTTTTAAAGTCATCAAACGAAAGAACTGGTCGTCACGAAGGTGGGAGGGGCCGTATGCTGTTATCCTGACCACACCCACGGCATTGAAAATCGCTGAGAAAGCCACGTGGATTCACCAGAGCCACTGTAAACTGCTGAACGCCTGGGACTCGAGTGAGGGAGGAAGTCGGCCGGTATCAAAACCTTGGGCTGCTGAAGAAACCAACTAATCCCTCACTCCCAGCTATGGGTCTCAGGGTTCCCCAACCCAAATGGGTGGTAAGTGGACTCGGGTGTGTAGTAGGTTTTGCTGCCCTCCTCACCATCATCATCGAATCTGTAAAAAGGAACATTGTGAGACTGAAAAGATGGACAGACAGCCACCCGGAAGAGTGGATGTGGAAAGCTGTTGTATGTACATTCCCAACTTGTGGTTGGTAATGGCCAGAGATAGTAGAGTGGGATCAGAGTGGGATCCCCTGTCATGGCTTAATTCAGGAACCTGGTGGAAAATTCATTTGAAAATCTGTGCTCCTATCATTGTTGTTTTGATTTTGTTTTACTTATTCATGACCTGTGTAATCCCTTGTATCAGATCAATGTTACAAAAAAAAAAAATGCTTACTAACACAATTTTCTTACACTCTGCTACAGCAGGAGGCCCGAGGGACAGGAAGAACAGGGAAAGAGCCCCTGTCAGGCAGGGAATATGCTAGGCTAGTGGTTCAAAGGGTTCCTCTGTACAGTGAAGACTGCAGAGAAGTGGAGGTTTCTGATGATCATTGTGTAATAATGTCAAACAGGAGGGAAATGTTGGAACTACTATTCTTGTTTTGTACTTTTATTGACATTATGGTCTCCTATATCAAAGTGGTTTTTAAGAACTTCTGTGTGTGTTTGTAAAGAGTTTGGCAACACACTCACAAAGGACAAGACACTGTCCAGAGCCAACACCTTGCTGAACTCTTGCTGAACTCACCCCCAAGCAGATTTCACCTAAATGATATCTAATTAGGATCAAGCACCCACAAGAAAGGAATGTGCCCTATTGTAACCTTTTTATGGGGGTTGCTTTTTCTTTATGTATAAATAAAGATGTGTGAGGGGCTGTGTTTCAGAAGCAAACTGAAGAGAGCTGGAAACAGTTTGCTTCCCTTGCAACTGAAGCGATGTCACTTGCAAGTTACACATTCAGAAACAAATTCTTGTGTCTCTTATTGAGTCTTGAATTACTGAAATGTCTTCGGGGTGGTAAAGAACCTTAAAGGGGCATCCAGACCCAACATTTGGGTTAGGGTTAGGGTTTGGGTTAGGATAGGGTTAGGTTAGGTAAGGGTTAGGGTTAAAGTTAGGGTTAGGGTTAGGGTTAGGGTTAGGGTATGGGTTAGGTTAGGTTAGGTTAGGTTAGGGTTAGGTTTAGGTTTAGGGTTACTGCTAGGGTAAGGGTTAGGGTTAGGTTGGGTTAGAGTTATGTTTAGGGTTTGGGTTAGGTTCGGTTAGGTTAGGTTAGGTTATATTAGGTTAGGTTAGGTTAGGTTAGGGTTAGGGATAGGGATAGGGTTAGAGCTAGGGCTAGGGATTGGGTTAGGGCTAGGGCTAGGGCTAGGGTTTGGGTTAGGTTAGGTTAGGGTTAGGTTAGGTTAGGTTAGGGTTAGGGTTAGGGTCAGAAGCAAACTGAAGAGAGCTGGAAACAGTTTGCTTCCCTTGCAACTGAAGCGATGTCACTTGCAAGTTACACATTCGGAAAAAAATTCTCGTTTCTCTTATTGAGTCTTGAATTATTGAGTTGTCTTCAGGGTGGTAAAGAACCTTAAAGGGGCATCCAGACCCAACATTTGGGTTAGGGTTAGGGTTTGGGTTAGGATAGGGTTAGGTTAGGGTTAGGGTTAGGGTTAGGGTATGGGTATGGGTATGGGTATGGGTTAGGTTAGGTTAGGTTAGGTTAGGGTTAGGGTTAGGTTTAGGGTTACTGCTAGGGTAAGGGTTGGGTTAGGGATGGGTTAGACTTATGTTTAGGGTTTGGGTTACGTTCGGTTAGGTTAGGTTAGGGTTAGGGTTAGGGTTAGGTTTAGGGTGAGATTTAGGGTTTGGGTTAGGGTTAGGGTTAGGGTTAGATTAGATTAGGTTAGGTTAGGTTAGGTTAGGGTAGGTTAGGTTAGGTTAGGTTAGGTTAAGTTAGGTTAGGGTTAGGGTAAAGGTAGGATTAGGGTTTAGGTTAGGGTTAGGGTTAGGGTTAGGTCAGATTAGGTTAGGTTAGGTTAGGTTAGGTTAGGTTAGGTTAGGTTAGGTTAGGTTAGGGATAGGGATAGGGATAGGGTTAGGGTTAGGGTTAGGGTTAGATTAGGTTAGGTTAGGTTAGGGTAGGTTAGGTTAAGTTAGGTTAGGGTTAGGGTTAGGGTAAAGGTAGGATTAGGGTTTAGGTTAGGGTTAGGGTTAGGGTTAGGTTAGGTTAGGTTAGGTTAGGTTAGGTTAGGTTAGGTTAGGTTAGGTTAGGTTAGGTTAGGTTAGGTTAGGTTAGGTTAGGTTAGGTTAGGGTTAGGTTAGGGTTAGGGTTTGGGATAGGATAGGTTGAGGTTAGGGTTAGGGTTAGGGTTAAGGTTATATTAGGTTAGATTAGGTTAGGTTAGGTAGGGTTAGGTTAAGTTAGGTTAGGGCTAGCGTTAGGTTTAGGGTTAGATTTAGGGTTAGGGTTAGGATTAGGGTTAGGGGTGGGCTAGGGTTAGTGTTAGTGTTAGTGTTAGGTTAGGGTTAGGGTTAGAGGTTAGGGTTAGGGTTAAGCTTAGGGTTAAGTTTAGGGTTAAGGTTAGGTATAGGGTTAAGATTAGGGTTAGGTTAGGGTTAGGGTTAGGTTAGGTTAAGTTAGGGTTAGGGTTAGGGTTAGGGTTAGCGTTAGGGTTAGGGCTTGGGTTTAGGTTAGGATTAGGTTTAGGGTTAGGGTTAGGGTTAAGGTTAAGGTTAGGGTTAGGTTAGGTTAGGTTAGGTTAGGTTAGGTTAGGGTTAGGGTTAGGTTAGGTTAGGTTAGGTTAGTTTAAGTTAGGGTTAGGGTTAGGGTTAAGGTTTGGGATAGGGTTAGGGTTAGGGTTAAGGTTAAGGTTAAGGTTTGGGATAGGGCTAGGGTTAGGTTTAAAGTTAGATTTAGGGTTTGGGTTAGGGTTAGGGTTAGTGTTAGGGTTACTCCTCAGTTTTCACCACTGCTTGAGTCTTTTTCTTGTTTTTAGCTGTTAGTTCCTCAAGTTGCAACTGAGTCAGCTTTCGTTGAATCTCTTTTTCTTGCTCTTTGAGCCTCCGTACATTTTTCCTATATAGTTCAACGGCATGAGTCACATGATCACAAAACTCTTTGTGTGATTTGGAGGTCAAACCGACTACATCCTCCAGCTTGCTTTTTACAGTTAATGGCATGGCCTCTATTACAGAGTTTCTGAACAAAGCAGACTTAAGAGGGTCACCTTCTGGTTTCCCTTTGTCTCCATCTTTTCAATTGTCTCTGAACATAGGTGATGGGATTTTCAGTTTCCCTTAACTGGTCTCCCCTCAATGCTTTCGGGTCGACCCTATTGGGGTACTCAGCACGCAGCACCTGCCAAATGTCGGGACGGTGTGCATCAAACTCAATTCCGTCCATGTTATGAGTGTCCACTGCTCCCTCGAGGCCAGCTGCCCGTAAGATTTCTTCCATCTTTATTCCTCCTATAGTCTTTGCTAGGAGTGCTTTGACATCCCCCACAGCCAAAAGTTTGCCTGCTGTCTCTTCTTCAAACACCCTAATCCATTTTCCAGCTCCCTCGTGCATGTCAGGTAACCGGGTGATCAAACACTCTACATCTTGTGTTGCCCATGGAATATATTGAGCTCTTGTACCCTTAATTAAAATTGGAAGCTGTTTGTTCAGCGATCTTAATCGTCCTTTATGGCATGACCCCCTGTTCTCATCAGATGTAAGCTCTCCTTCATCTCTTAACTTCATTTCTGTATCTTTGAATCTTTGCATTATTTCTTCTTCTAGCCCGCTTCCCTCATTGAGATCCTCATTTTCCCTTTCTGACTGAGAATTTTGTTCATATGGTGTTTTCATCTTGTCTAAGGCTGTCTGTACTTCTCCATAACAGTCTGTTGGAACTACTATTCTTGTTTTGTACTGTTGTATTACAAATTTATAAAAGGTTAAACACAGATTCCAATATAACAGTATATGCTGAATGTGTATTGTGATTTACATTCTAAGAGCAGGAAGCCCAAGCCACGAGACAGTTATCTTTTGTCTTTCAGTTCTTGAACATCTGGTAGGTCAAGTTTGAATGCTAATCCTGAGGTACAACTGTGCCTTTTGTTTTAGTCTCTACAACACCTATGCATTTGAATGACACTTAGATGCTAAATAGATCAAGGATCGGGAAAGTTCCTGTTCTGGGCTAAGTTCCTGTTCTATATTTGCATACTTTTGTTTTACTGGTCTCCACCTCTGTGTACTCCTCCCCTTCTGAAACATATAAACTTCAAACTAGCATGTTTCAGTTAGATTTGTTTCTTGGAGATTTATTGAAGATTTTCTTGGAGATTGCTTGACGATTTTCTTAAAGATTTCTTGAAGACTTCTTGCAGATGACTACAGCAACAAAATAAAAAACGAACTCCTGCTTTATCAAGAATCTCCTGGTCTCTTCTTAAAAAGAAGCTAAAAAAAAGTTTCCAACAGTTTTGGTGCCGTGACCCAGATAGAGCTGCTCATCTGAATCCAGACTGAAACTTCAAGTTCAACAAAGATCTGACTTCGATCCAGACTGAATCTTTCAGTACAACCAATGGTTGGTGAGTGTAACTCTATCCAAAGAACCATTACAGACCACTACATGTAAACCTGCGCCGTCAGAGAAGAGTTAACAGACAGCTGTAGGGTTTGGTTAACTAGGTTATTCTCTAAAAAAAATTCATTTTAGGGAAGAATTGGTTATCCTCCGTTTCAGACAGGGAAGGTTAGCATTACGTGCTAATATTTGTGTTATCCTCTGTTTTCAGACAGGGAAGGTTAGCATTACTTGCTAATATTTTGTGTTATCCTCTGTTTTAGGCAGGGAAGATTGGCATTACTTGCTAATATTTGTGTTATCCTCTGTTTCAGACAGGGAAGGTTAGCATTACTTGCTAATTGTTTGTGTTATCCTCTGTTTTAGGCAGGGAAGATTTGCATTACTTGCTAATATTTGTGTTATCTTCTGTTTTAGGCAGGGAAGATTGGCATTACTTGCTAATAGTTTGTGTTATCCTCTGTTTTAGGCAGGAAAGATTGACATTACTTGCTAATTGTTTGTGTTATCCTCTACTTTGTTAGAGAAGGTTAACCATAGTTGATCAACAAGCGTACCCTCTGTTGATCAGAGACGTTAAGTGTTTTCTTTGTGTAAGTAACAAAAACAAAATCTAACAATGTTCAAAAAGAATGCTAGACTGATTCCCACAACTAAAAAAGGTGGTCTTGCAACTCCTTTGTGGTCAGATAGTGAATTCAAATCACTTTTAGGCATGCAAATGAACCATATAATTACTGAGAAAGTTAGACAAAAGCTAACTCAGAAATATAAGATCCATCCAGACAAGACTTGGTCTGTAGAGGAGTGCAAAAAGGTTTTAGGAGCATGTTTACGTAAGAACAATTTGAAAGGCATTATCTGTTGCCACAGGGAATTTGGCTTAGCACTAGCTACACAACAATCTCAGCGCATCTCAGAACTAAAGGAACAGAACCAAGAGCTATGTGCTAGAATATCGGCTTTGACAAAAAATTTAAACCACAACAAAGATTCAGAAAAAACTGAGGTGGAAATTAGTCAGCCTGATAGCACATATCCTGACTTGCAAGCCTTCTTTGAAACTGAGGTGCCTGTAGATTCAGTGAAGGTATGTGATGCTAGGAGAAGATCTCAGGGAATTGAGGCAGTTGAAAGTGTTCTTCCCAACTCTTCTGTTGCAAAAATGCTTGGACCTAAAGATATAGAGAGAATCTCCCAGAGCTTACCCTCACCTACATGGGAAAGAGACACTGATTTTAAAACCAGAGTAAGGATTGCAGCAGCATCCTTTAAGGTCATCACAGAGAACAGGCAGAAAGGTAAATGTCCTAAGAGGGAGGGCAATTGCCATTACTGTGGGAAATCTGGAGACTGGATAAAAGAGTGCAGGAAAAGCAAAAAGACTTTAGGAGAAATTAACAGCTTTACCCAGCTCCCACTCAGTCTGTCAGCTACTCTGAAGCAGCCCCTCCCCACTCTACCCAACTGTTGGAGCAGTTTGCTCAGGTGTTAGCTGTTAGGGCTGTGAGTACTTAATTTAAGGTGTCTCCTTCCATTGAGACAATGTAAAGTACAAAGTTAAGTACACTCACAGCCTTCAAAGTTATGCTACAGCACACTCCAAATTACACCTATCCTCTATGTTATGATGTTTGCCATGACTGATGTTTCATTGGAGGATGAAGATGTTTTCACAATAATGGTTTACAAATCACCTACAGGGACAGACTAGGACACATAGACCAGTGAGGAGCCCAGGGAAGAACCGAACGCAACAGGCTTCGGGGGCCAACCCCTGCGGTGAAGATTTTCCTCATAGGCCTTTCCCCATCCACTAGTCTATCCTTACCTCACTGGTCCATAGGTGTCAAAAGACTTAAGACTAGGTCAACAAAACCACTATACGATCATCAAAATTTAAACCACTATACGATCATCAAAATTCAGCTTGCTTTTTACAGTTAGTGGCATGGACTCTATTACAGAGTTCTTGCAGATGACTACAGCATCGAAATAAAAAACGAACTCCTGCTTTACCAAGAATCTCCTGGTCTCTTCTTAAAAAGAAGCTAAAAAAAAAATTCCAACACTATACTTTTATTGACATTATTGTCTCATATATCAAAGTGGTTTTGAAGAACTTCTGTGTGTGTGTAAAGAGTTTGGCAACACGTTCACAAAGGACAGGACGCTGTCCAGAGCCAACACCTTGCTGAACTCTTGCTGAACTCTCCCCCAAGCAGAGAGGCCCTGAGAGAATATCTCTGCGCAGAGTCGGGCAATAGACGCCTGTCTAAAATCCACCCTCGTGAATTCGTAGAAGGTCAGCGAATCTCCGTCTGCAAAAATCTACTTCTCCGCGCTGTCTGACGGTGACCGTTTCTCAGCGCTAATCAGGTAAATATAATCGTCGTTTGAATGCATGCAATAGAGTCCCGGACAAGGCTGTTGTCGACCTATAAGGCTAGATGCCTACATTTCAGTATTTTTCTGATTGAGTGTTAGTTACACTGAGCGATAAGTTTCGCGCCGGACGAGGCTAGATGCCCGGCTAGATGTCAGTTCCGCAAAAGATTCTGAGTAAAACGTTAGATACGTTTTGTCGTCGACTGAGGAAAATTTTGAGTGAATGGTATGAATGATAGTATGTATGTTATTGATTTTACAAGGAAACCAATAAATTAAAGGTGAACATTAGGAAAAGTCACTAGTTGAATCTTTCTTCACATTATCGTGAAACAATGACTTTCACATAGGATTTAAAGAGGTGGTTGATGAAGTTTTCTTTCAACTTTATTCTATAATTTCTATACATTTATGAGTTAACTACATGTTACTTTTGTGCCATTCTTAAACATAATGGTGTCTGCTGCTAGAAGATTGCGTGCGAAGGCAGTGGGGGCTAGATTGCGTGCGAAGGTAGTGGGGTCTGTAAAACATACATCAACTGGTGAATACAAAAAGGTCATAAGCCACCAGGTTCCCATAGAAAGAAACCATAAATAAGGGGGCCTTATGTCAAACACACGCACATAGACCCTATAGAACTGACAAGGGACTAAAACAAAAATCCTAAGATTGAACGCAGATGCTCTTACCCAGGACTAATGGTATGTGGGGTGGGACGCTAGCCGGACTGCGGCTATCTCAGACTAGTCAATAAAGTTTTTTCCTGACACCTAAAATCCTGCTGTACGAGTCTCTTTGCTTGAGAAGTGAACTTCGCCTCCAGATCAACAATAACTTTCCACATCATAATTTGGCACCCAACGTGGGGCAGGACAGAGGTTTTGAGAAGAAGAACAGACGAAAAGACGATTGCCAAGGAGGGTCAGGAGGCTGACCACACAAACTCGGCTGGCGCCAGAAAAAATAAAAGGTAAGCAGCTTTTGCTTATATGCCTCTTTGTGTAGTCTGCTGATTGACCAACCTATGGTAATTATAAAGAACCTCTCCTGCATGGAACCCAAAATACACAAAAAATGTATATATAAATGGATTTTAGGTGTTAAATTAAGCAGTTATTTTGTTTTGTTTATTGGTTTAGTTATGTTTTGTTTAGCTTGTTATTTTAGTTGGTTTTAAAGTTATTTTCAGTTTAGATATTTTATTTTTGAGTGAATGCATTGCAATGGTCACTGTTAGCTGATGAGTGGGGGCTGAGAAAAAGGCAGTTCACTTACAGTTAATAGTGTGTGTAGGGGTGATTGGAGCTCTGGGGATTCTAGGGCTACCATGAAAAGTCCCTAAAAGCCTGCAGCGTGCTGTTTTTTTACTATGAGGGTAGTGGAAGAGCGAGCAGAACTGACAGGTCACTCGTGGGGAGTGTTTATGTTGTTTTTAGTTTGCGCGCCTGCAGGTGTTAAGACCTGAAAGGGGTGTTAAAAAAGGTCCTAATTAGGTTAAATTCCTCTTGTCGAGCAGAAAAATTCCTATGTTAAAGGGAGGTGTTGGTCAGATAATTCTAGAACTCATAATGAGAGATAGAGAAACACAAAACAGTAGAAATGCAGCAATTCAACATAAAAGGAAATAGCTGACCCTCAGAAAGGTAACGAAAGAAGAAAACAAAACGGATAATAAAGATGACCATGACAATATTTGAAAAGTAGTGTATAGGGCAGTTTTAGTGCCGGATTTATCGATGCTGAAGATTAACAATAGGTGAAATTCCTGCAGCGTCTGTCTTTATTTTTGGCTGGCCTTGTCTTATATGTTGTATGTTACGCATTTGCTAAAAGTTGAGTAAGAACTGTTGAAAGTGTGCTGTGGAAAAATTTCTCCAGGAAGGGAGAGATTGAAGTTGTGTGTGTGCGAGTGAGAGCTGGTTATGGGACTGGGGGATGGTGTGTAAATGAGATTGAGTATAACTATTGTCAGTGAGACCAATTGCATAAATAAAAAAAAAAAAAATAAAAAAAGTAATAATAATAATTAATTAATAAAATAAAACAATAGAAACAGAGAAGATGTAAAGAAAAAAGAAAAGACATAAGAACAAGATTTAAGCAAAGGGAAATTGAGTGGTTGGATCACTGGAGAGAGTTTATATGATATGCTATGGGTTAATATGTGAATGAATTTAAAGTGTGTTTGAAGTTTTATATTATTGATGAAATAAAATAAAATTTTGTATACAATGTATGTGTATGTATGTATGGATATATGTATATATATATGCATATATATATATATATATATATATAGTGATTTGGATTCAAACGGTATTTTAATTAAGTGGAAATTTGAAACATACGCTGGAAGTTTAATATGTATTATTATTTTGCTTGATTCTGTATGTTCCTTATTTGAAATCAGGTGGCTACACCGAATAAGAGGAGCTGCTAGAGTGAAAACTATCTAACTGTTGGCAGGACTCCCTATGTGGTGCAAAAGCCATTGAAGAGCTGAACACAAGGGGGCAAGTAAAAAATTTGATACTTGTTATTGTTGGAATAATTGAATTTATAGGAAAAAACTAAGAAGAAATATTAATAAATTAGAACTAACTTGAATAAGTCAAGAAATCAACTTAAAATAAGAACGGAGGAGTTGCAAAGTGAGAAAGAAAAGACGGGTGGGGAAGATATAGTGGGAGATATAGAACAAAGAAAGGAAAAAAGGAGGGGAGAGTGAGAAGGAAGGTAGGGAAAGTAAGGGGGGTTGACCTGTGACCTTGGAGTAGGCTTGTGGGACGGAGTGTGTGCAAGCGGAGGTAGATAGAGAAAAATGGGGAGTTAAAACTTACTTGGTGGTGACTTTTCAGTTTTGACTGAAGAAATAATTATTATTTTATTAATTATTAGATTAGAAAGCCAGAGTCAAATAAATTGAATAACAGATAGATAAAAAGGCCGGTGAAGAATTGATTATATGAGTAGTATTAAAATAGAGGGGTGATTGAACAGTTATCACATTAACTGGTAAATTGAATAGATAATACTAGATAATTGATCACTAATTTGGGATTTAAGTATATTGACATAGTACTTGATTGTAATTGGTGATTAATTAATTTTTTAAGATTTCTTTTTTAATTTGAATTTTGATTTGAATTTTTGATTAAAAAAAAAAAAATGGCATCAGATGAGGAAGGGAACCCTGTAGAAGTGATTGGTCGTCAGCAACCTTTATGCAAAGATATAATACATAGCATATCACAAAAATGGGAGAAGTGTTACGTCCTGTGGACGTATATTGGGTAATGTGTGATCTTGAGAGGGTGATGTCACCTATAGGGCATGTTTGGGGTTGCCTGTCTTTCTCTCTCCCTCTTGTTGCAGATTGTTAATTGGGGCCCAGCTGATGCTCATCGTTGATCAGCGCTCTGCTTAAAGATCGCAGAGGAACCATGATGGACGCTGACGGCTTCGTGTTCACTCTTTTCCCTGATCCAGAAAGTGTTGTATTTAGGGTGGCCGATTATGGTCTTTATCTCTTAGTCTTGTGAGGGAATTGTTCTCTTGCGAACTATGGGAGAGCATGTGGATGCTCTGGTGTTTGATTTGTTTTCAGTTTTCTTTTAAAACTTTGTCTTTTGGAAGCGGTAGGGAGAGGGTGCCATTTTCTTTGAAATGGAGGTTTTGCCTATGTTTATATTAGTTAGGGAGTAAGGTAAGACTCTGTTATTTATTTATTTTATTTTGATATTATATTTATAATATTCAACATAGAGAGTTTTGTTTATTATGTTGGCCTTGCCCTCTCCTGAAGATTTGCTTCCTCTGTCATTCTTCTGTTAAATAAATGAAAGATTTATTCAAGACTGCGTTTGTGCTTTTCTGGATCAGGGGATTGAGGTGACCGTCAGACGTTTTTTTTTCTGTTTTGTTGACTTTATTTGTTACAGCCTCACGTGCCCCCTAGACAAACGGGGAGGCTCGTAACAGAAGCGAACAAAATATCTAAACACAAAGTGGCCTGCAGAAGGAACATTTAATGTGATGGTGTGTAGGGAGATGGAAGGATTGATTAAAAATCACAAATCAAATGACAAATCAAAGAAAAGAGAAGAAAAGAAAGAAAGAGAATTGGGAATTCTGAATTTGTTCAAAGGTTATGGAATAAAGTTAATAAAACAGGAAAGACAGGAAAAACCCGAAGAAAACCCTCCACCTTATGACCCATTGTGTAGTGACCAAAAACAAAAGGCTCTCAGAAAAGTCCAGTTTAAAGGCAAGATAGAAATCAACGACAAGATAGAGAAGGAGGGAAGCACAGACAAACGTGCACAAGACTGGAAACAACCTGAATGGAAAGAGAATTGGGAGGAAACTCCAACATGTTCATACAGGGAAAGAAAGACAGCATGTGAGGAACTAGAGAAAAATCCAGAAGGAGATCCAATCTTGATGACCCTCTTTAGAAATGCCATAGTAGAAGCCATGCTAACAGTGGTTAAAGAAAAGCTGGAAGATGTAGTGGGACTCAACTCCAAACCACAGAAAGAGTTCTTTGATTATGTGGCACATGCAGTGGACCAATACAGGAAAGATGAAATGAAGCAGAAGAACCAAGAACGAGAGCTCCTAAGAAAACTGAACCACCTTCAACTAGAGGAGTTAACAAGCAAGAAGAAAAAGATTCAAGCTCCTGTTAGAGAACAAACCCAAGCTAATACGATGGTGCCAGTGACTGTGACAGCTCCAGCTATTCAACAAGCTATGATAACACCATCGGGGCAACCAACAACAAAACAAGCAAGTAATGGACATGATGGAACGACACCTAGCACAGCAGCTGCTCCTATTGTAATATATTTAAAACCAGAACAACAAAACAAAAGAGGATGGATAAGATCCTTGGGAAGGGGAAGAGGACAGCAAGTGTATAATCAACACAGTATGAATGGACCACCTGGAGTTTGTTGGGGGTGTGAACAAACAGGACATTTAAGAAGAAAATGTCCAGCCATCCCAAGACAAGTACAAATAGCCCAAGGGCAAGGACCTGTCAACCCATGGCGAGGCCCTGCACAAGGATATTAGGGATGCCCAGAGGATCCTACGGGGAGGTATCAGCTTCCAACAATATCACGTGATGCTGATCAAGAACCAATGATCAAGTCCAAATTGAAGGAAAGACCACCCCTGTCCTTCTTGACACCGGCGCAGCCTTCTCCTGTCTAAGAACAGAGTATGCAGCTCACCTCCCCAAGTCTGGAAAATATGCTAAGACAATAGGACTTACTTGGACGAGATGCCATCTGTAAAATGAACTTGAAAATTTGGTGTTCTCCAGATGGAATCTACATTGCAAGCAATCAAGGACAAGAAGCAAACATCTACTGGTTAGGAGACATAAAAGAGGAAGTAGGAAAAATCATTGAAAAAGTGGGGAAAATATGTAGCAGGTCAGTTACAAGAACCAAGACATCCAAACGCAGAATTCCATTGTACTATGGCTTATGATCCCACTCAGGATGCAAGCTTTGACGAGCTATGGTTAAAGGAAACACAAAATACGAAAGTAACACTACAGTCAACAAGCATTGTAGTAGGACCAGATGGAGCAGCTCTAAAAGTTGGGAAAAATTAGTTCATAGGAAAGTGGTTACAAATGCCAGAAAAGGTACCTCACATAGCCTTATACTACAGCAAGGGAAAGTGTTCTCAAGATGTAGAAAACATGGTGGAAAAAGCTGAAAGAGGTGAATGGAGAAGCACTGAAAATCCATTCATTTTTTAATCTTTAGACAAGACATACTCAACAATCATGAACGACACACCTTTGACTGCATTTCCTAAGCTAATAGTAGTAACGAAAAAAGAACAGACCGAAGGAGTGCCCAAGATGAATGAACTATTGAGAGAAATGGAACAGAAAGTGCCAAATGAGTTATGGGCTAAACATGAAACTGATGTAGGGTTAGTTAAATCAGCAAATCCTATAAAAGTAACAGTGAAGCCAAATGTCACACTGCCCAGGCGGATGCAATATCCTTTGAAAAAAGAGGCAGTAGATGGAATAAGACCAACGATTGAGGGATTAGTGAAGGCAGGAGTCTTGATTCAAACGACAACCTATTGCAATACACCGATTATGCCTATTCTTAAAGCAAATAAAACCAAGTGGAGGCTAAGACATGATTTGAGAGCAGTAAATGAGGTAGTTGAGGATTGGCCAGCGGAAGTTCCTAATCCACATACCTTGCTGACAAATGTTCCTCCTGCAGCCAAGTACTTTACAGTGATTGATTTGTGTTCTGCTTATTTCAGTGTCCCAATAGCACCTGAAAGTCAGCACTTGTTTAGTTTCACCTATGAAGGGAGGCAGTACACATACACTCGGCTACCACAAGGGTACAAACATTCACCACATGTATTCAATCAAGTGTTGAAAATGGAAGATTGAAAATTAAAAGATCTACTAACACAAACCTCACCATAGTTGCTATAAGCCATGAAACAAGTGATGAGGAAATCCCAACTGACAGATCAAAATAGATTGGCGTTAAATTGGCTATTGGCAGACAAAGGTGGAGTATGTGTTATGTTTGGAGAGGAGTGTTGTACTTTTATTCCTAATAACACAGCACCAAACGGATCCTTCACATGGGCAATGGAGAGACTGAGGGAACTTAGACTTGAACTTAAAGCAAACGCGGGAAGAGATCTAGCTTTTGGAAACTGGTTTGACAATCTACTGTATAACTGGAAAAGTTGGATAACAAAATTGGGAATAATAACTGCCATCATACTAGCTGTGTTTTTCTATTATTATGCTGTGTCTTTCCTATTCTCAGGTCTATGATTGTGCATGCAGCTGCCAGACAGATGGTCAACATAATTGTGGGAAAAACAGCACCAAATCCTCATGTCACTAAACAGCGTTACCCTGATGTAGAAATAGAAGAAGTAGATGGAATATGGTGAATGGGGTTGCCTTTTGATGTTTTGTCATTTGAGAGAGAGGGAGAGAGTATATACATTGTAACTGAGAAAGAAGAACTCACACTAGTATGAAGAATTAACAAGGAATTGGGTAGTGTAGGCAGGAAGTTAGAGGGTGTTTTGTTTGTTATGTTATTTGATATATGATTTATGACTCTACTCAAAGAAAAAAAGAGTTTTTTGGCTGCACTCTCTACAAGAGTATTCTTGCATAAGGTGGTCCTTTATAAAAACAGTGGCCTATTTAGGGCAATATCCCTCATGATGACTCTCTTATGTAACAATACTCTTGAACAAGGAAGGTATGAGACTTAATAAAGTCTCAGAGATGGGATTTGATGAAGTTTTCCTTCAGCTTTATTTTATAATTTCTATACATTTATGAGTTAACTACATGTTACTTTTGTGCCATTCTTAAACATAATGGTGTCTGCTGCTAGAAGATTGCGTGCAAAGGCAGTGGGGGCTAGATTGCGTGCGAAGGTAGTGGGGTCTGTAAAACATACATCAACTGGTAATTACAAAAAGGTCTGTGAGGGACCGAGAGGTCAAGAAAAGGAACACCCAGGTTTACACAAAAAAAATGGGTCTTTATTTACCCAAATCAAGTAAATCAACTGGTTGCAACAAAAACCAGTGAAAACAAAAAAAAAACAAATGAAACCAATAAGACAAGAACTCACACAGGGGTAAGCTGGCCGATTCCCCCCAAATAAACAAAACACACAGCTTATAAAGGAAAAGATGGGCCCATTACAACACAAAAAGGGGAGACACCAAAAAGTTACATTACATTAACCATTCAACACAAAAATGAACGACAACAGCAAACAATACAATTCTAAATTAATATTAAAGAAAAAAAACTAAATAGATAACTACAATCCAAACCGCCAACAATTAATAACAAAAGTCCTCAATTCTCTGTTTTCCCCCATTCCACCTTAGCCAATGGTACATTCAGGCGGAACCAATAAACAAATCCCTTGTTCCCGCCAGGACTCCAATTTCCAAGTATCGCAACTCTCCCATCCGCGGCTAGCCAGGCCGGTAACTTAAACTCAAAATAGAAACATTAATAACAAAATACAATGCAATCCATCTGTGTGCACTCCAAATGAACCGCGATTGTGAGTGAAAGTGATGAAAAAGGTATGCAAACAAAAATAAAAGTAATTGTTTAACAGATGTGTGTTGTGTAGTTACTATAAACGTGATTAAAGAAAATAAACCAAACAAAAGAATGGAAATGATAACCTTAAATCTATATGAAATGTATAAAAGAAACTGAGTGAGCTTTGGCTACCTTAACGAACTTGTGCGGCCACATCTTGGGCCGTCACAAGGTCATAAGCCACCAGGTTCCCATAGAAAGAAACCATAAATAAGGGGGCCTCGTGTCAAACACACGCACACAGACACTATAGAACTGACAAGGGACTAAAACAAAAATCCTAAGATTGAACGCAGATGCTCTTACCCAGGACTAATGGTATGTGGGGTGGGATGCTAGCCGGGGTTTAAAAAGGGGAGACCAAGACCGAAGGGGCAGAGGCGGACTGTGTGGCTATCTCAGACTTGTCAATAAAGTTTTTTCCTGACACCTAAAATCCTGCTGTACGAGTCTCTTTGCTTGAGAAGTGACTTCGCCTCCAGATCAACAACAACTTTCCACATCATGGTATGATTCAAAATTGAGAAAACTGGTTGAGTGAAACGGCTATACCCGCAGACTATTAGAAGCTGTAGAAGCTTGGTATAGTGGACGATTTCATTCAACGTGTTGTTTATCGTTGAATCATACCTAAATAATGGGGAACGATAACAGTAAACTGTCGGGAGATGCTAAATTCATGCAAACATATGCCCCGGGTAGCTGCAGATACCTGGTGGAATGGACAAAGAAATATCCATGGTTCCAAGGCAAGTTAATTCTGCCTGAGTGCAGTAGATTGGTTGAGGCTCTAACAATATGCATCTCATTAAAAAAGGGAAGTAAAATCTCGGTGTACGAATTACAAATAATTGAAGCAATGAAATGGCCAGAGCAGGCCGGAAAAAGATCCAAAGAGAGGGAGAGAAAAGCAAATCAAAAGGTTCAGTTTTGTACATTACAAAAAGAAGGTCCAGCTGATATAGTGGGCCAACCTCTCGCGCTACATGCACGGGAGGCACGACAAGAGGAACAAAGGATAGAGCAAATACGCAGAATACAAAATGAAACAGATCAAAGAATACACACAGATGAAACAAAGAAAGATATAGGAACCCCTGGTACTGCAACGAATGCTGCATTTAGCCCCAAACGTACTAGAAAACAAACATCGTACGATGAATCTGTCAGTGCTTTACTCGCACATGAACAAAAATATGGCTATGGTGAAGGGACCTCTTCACCACCACCATACGTACCCTCCTCACTGGTTTTCTACCACCAATCTCCAGCTTTATTAGAAAGCACAATGTTAATACACCCACTGAGGGGGTAACGCCCATCATGAATTATGCTACACAAGCTCAAGAGGTGTTAAAAGATAAGAAGTCTAAGATGGCCCAGGCCCAGGTTTTCGCCCTGATAGGTGACCTTGTGCAGGCTGGTAAAGGTAGTACCATTGAAACCTAAGACCATAGATCAAAGAAGGGGATGAATTGAGAAATGAACTTTATAGATATAAAGGTAAAATTTGCTTACCACGAAGTTTGTTTAAAACAGCTGCGGTATTGACACATGGGCAAGCGCATGTGTCAACAGGAGGGATGGTGCACAGGGTAGAACAATACTTCTATGCACCAGGCTTTATAAATTACTTTAAAAAATTTTGTAGATCATGCTTGATCTGCTGCAAACACAACTCACAGGGAAATTTTAAACGCTGTAAATTTCCAACACCAGAACACCCTTTTTAATTTATTCACATGGACTTCATTGAATTACCACCATGTCAACAGTATAAATATTGTCTGGTCCTGATTGACCCTTTTTCTA
Source organism: Puntigrus tetrazona (assembly GCF_018831695.1). Taxonomy (NCBI): domain Eukaryota; kingdom Metazoa; phylum Chordata; class Actinopteri; order Cypriniformes; family Cyprinidae; genus Puntigrus; species Puntigrus tetrazona. The sequence goes on along the minus strand of NC_056710.1, from coordinate 6,761,276 downwards.
AATGGGTAGAAATTGTACCAAGCAAGCAGGCTGACGCACTGACAGTAGCAAAAGCTATGAGTAAAATGCTGAAATTGAAGGATGTTGCAGGTGCAAATGGCCTGCCAGATACTCCTTTGTCTCCACAGGATCAAAAGGTGAAACCGGGAGACAGCATGTTCATGAAAGTCATCAAACGAAAGAACTGGTCGTCACCAAGTTGGGAGGGGCCGTATACTGTAATCCTGACCACACCCACGGCATTGAAAATCGCTGAGAAAGCCACGTGGCCAGAGCCACTGTAAATTGCTGAACGCCTGGGACTCGAGTGAGGGTGGAAGTCGGCCGGTATCAAAACCTTTGGCTGCTGAAGAAACCAACTAATCCCTCACTCCCAGCTATGGGTCTCAGGGTTCCCCAACCCAAATGGGTGGTAAGTGGACTCGGGTGTGTAGTAGGTTTTGCTGCCCTCCTCACCATCATCATCGAAACTGTAAAAAGGAACATTGTGAGACTGAAAAGATGGACAGACAGCCACCTGGACGAGTGGATGTGGAAAGCTGTTGTACATACATTCCCAACTTGTGGTTGGTAATGGCCAGAGATAGTAGAGTGGGATCAGAGTGGGATCCCCTGTCATGGCTCACTTCAGGAAGCTGGTGGAAAATTCTTTTGAAAATCTGTGCTCCTATCATCGTTGTTTTGTTTTTGTTTTGCTTATTCATGACCTGTGTAATCCCTTGTATCAGATCAATGTTAAAAATAAATGCTTGCTAACACAATTGTGTCTTACACTCTGTTACAGCAGGAGGCCCGAGGGACAGGAAGAACAGGGAAAGAGCCCCTGTCAGGCAGGGAATATGCTAGGCTAGGGGTTCAAAGGGCTCCCCTGTACAGTGAAGTAAGACTGCAGAGTAGTGTGGTGTAATCACTTTCCTGCAAAAGAAAAGGAGAGTGAATTTTAAGAAGTTTTTCTTTTCATTTTCTTGTTTTTGTGGAAGCATCGAGAGGATGAAGGGGAATCCTCCGATCAAGATGCAGACTTAAATTCTGTATTAGTTCTATGGAAATTGATTTTGAAGTTGATGATTAAGAAAGTAATGTTCCATTCCCACCCTGCTTGAACGATAGATGATTTGAATGCAATCCTAATGGTGATCGCCCGCTTAATCAACTTGGGGGTCGATGGGGAATTTCTCCTTCCTAGAAAGTTTTCGCCCCATCTTGCTAGTAGAGTTGTATCAAAGTAATATTTAATTATTCACAGACTAAGACTATGATGAAGCTTCTGAAAATCGAGAGAAGTGGAGGTTTCTGATGATCATTGTGTAATAATGTCAAACAGGAGGGAAATGTTGGAACTACTATTCTTGTTTTGTACTTTTATTGACATTATTGTCTCATATATCAAAGTGGTTTTGAAGAACTTCTGTGTGTGTGTAAAGAGTTTGGCAACACACTCACAAAGGACAGGACGCTGTCCAGAGCCGACACCTTGCTGAACTCTTGCTGAACTCTTCCCCAAGCAGATTCCATCTAAATGATATCTAATTAGGATCAAGCACCCACAAGAAAGGAATGTGCCCTATTGTAACCTTTTTATGGGGGTTGCTCTTTCTTTATGTATAAATAAAGATGTGTGAGGGGTTGCGTTTCAGAAGCAAACTGAGGAGAGCTGGAAACAGTTTACTTCCCTTGCATCTGAAGCGATGTCATTTGCAAGTTACACATTCGGAAAAAATTCTCGTGTCTGTTATGGAGTTGTCTTCGGGCAGGTAAAGAAGCTTAAAGGGGCATCCAGACCCAACAGGTTAGGTTTAGGGTTAGAGTTAGGGTTAGATTAGGTTACATTAGGGTTAGGGGTAAGGGTAGGGATAGGGTTAAGTTAGGGTAAGTATTAGGTAAGGTTTAGGGTTAGGTTAGAGTTAGGGTTAGGGTAAGTATTAGGTAAGGTTTAGGGTTAGGTTAGAGTTAGGGTTAGGGTTAGAGATAGGGTTAGGGGATAGGGTTAGGGGATAGGTGTTAGGGTTAGGGGATAGGGTTAGGGGATAGGTGTTAGGGTTAGGATTGGGTAAGGGTTAGGGTTAGGTTAAGGATAGGGTTAGGGTTAGGGTTAGGGTTAGGTTAAGGATAGGGTTAGGGTTAGGGTAAGGTTAGGGTTAGGTTAAGGATAGGGTTAGGGTTAGATTAAAGATAGGTTAGGTTAAAGGTTAGGTTAAGGATAAAATTAAATTAGGATTAGGGTTAAAATTAAATTAAATTAAAATTAGAGATAAAATTAGGATAGGTGTTAAATTAAATTAGGGTTAAAATTAGAGATAAAATTTAGGATAGGTTTTAAATTAGGATTCAATTAAAATTAAAATTAAATTAAGGATAAGGTTAAATTAAAGATAGGGTTAAGGTTAGGTTAAAATTAAATTAAGAATAAAATTAAGGGTTAGGTTAGGATAGGGTTAAATTAAAATTAAGTTAAGGATAGGGTTAGGGTTAGGGTTAGAGTTTGGTTTAGGTTTAGGTTTAGGTTTAGGGTTAGGCTTAGGGTTAGGGTTAGGTTTAGGGTTGGGTTAGGGTTAGGGTTGGGTTAGGATTAAGTTTAGGGGTTAGGTGTTAGAGTTAGGGTTAGGGTTAGGGTTAGGGTTAGGGTTAAGGTTAGGGTTAGAGTTAGGGTTCGGGGCTTAGGCTTTGGGCTTTAGGGTTAGGGTTAGGGTTGGGTTAGGGTTAGGGTTAGGGTTAGGTTTATGTTGGAACTACTATTCTTGTTTTGTACTTTTATTGACATTATTGTCTCATATATCAAAGTGGGTTTGAAGAACTTCTGTGTGTGTGTAAAGAGTTTGGAAACACACTCACAAAGGACAGGACGCTGTCCAGAGCCGACACCTTGCTGAACTCTTGCTGAACTCTCCCCCAAGCAGATTCCATCTAAATGATATCTAATTAGGATCAAGCACCCACAAGAAAGGAATATGCCCTATTGTAACCTTTTTATGGGGGTTGCTCTTTCTTATGTATAAATAAAGATGTGTGAGGGGTTGCGTTTCAGAAGCAAACTGAAGAGAGCTGGAAACAGTTTACTTCCCTTGCAACTGAAGCGATGTCACTTGCAAGTTACACATTCGGAAAAAATTCTTGTGTCTGTTAATCAGTTGTCTTCGGACAGGTAAAGAAGCTTAAATGGGCATCGGGACCCAACAGGTTAGGTTTAGGGTTAGGGTTAGGATTAGTTTAGGTTACATTAGGGTTAGGGGTAGGGGTAGGGATAGGGTTAGGTTAGGGTAAGTAATAGGTAAGGCTTAGGGTTAGAGTTAGAGTTAGAGTTAGAGTTAGGGTTAGGTGTTAGGTGATAGGTTTAGGGTTAGGTTAGATTAGGTTAAGATAGGATTAGGGTTTGAGTTAGAAATAGAGTTAGGGTTAGGGTTAAGGTTAGGTTGGGGTTAGGGTTAGGGTTAGGGTTAAAATAGGGTTAGGGTTATGTTAGGGTTTGGGTTAGTGTTAGGGTAAGGTTTAGTGTTAGTGTTACGTTACGGTTAGGGTTAGGGTTACGTTAGGGTTACGTTAGGGTTACGATTACGGTTACAGTTAGGGTTAGGGTTAGGGTTAGGACTTGGATTAGGGTTAGGGTTAGGGTTAGGGTTAGAGTTAGGTTTAGGGTTAGGGTTAAGGTTAAGGTTAAGGTTAGACTTAGACTTAGGGTTAGACTTAGACTTAGGGTTAAGGTTAGTGTTAGGGTAAGGTTTAGTGTTAGTGTTAAATTACAATTCAATTCACAATTAATTACAATTAGGGTTAGGGTTAAGTTAGGATAAGGGTTTGAGTTAGAGTTAGAGTTCGGGTTAGGGTTAGGGTTAGGGATAGGGTTAGGGTTAGGTTACGTTAGGGTTAGGGGTAGAGATAGGGTTATGATAGGGTTAGTATTAGGTAAGGTTTAGGGTTAGGTTAGGTTAGGTTAGGGTTATGGTAAAGGGTTAGAATAAATTAATTAAATTAAAATTAAATTAGGTGTTAAAATTAAAATTAAAATTAAAATTAGGAGTTAAGTAGAGTTAAGTTAAAATTAAATTAAAATTAGGGTAAAATAAAAATTATATTAAAATTTAAATTAAGTATTAAAAGTAAATTTAAATGTTAAATGTTAGTGTCAAATTATGGTTAAAATTAGACTTACAAAATTCACATTAAAATTCTAATTCAATTACAATTACAATTCTAATTCATTTAAAATTAAAATTAAAATTAAAACTAAAATTAAAATTAAAATTAAATTAAAATTAAAATTAAAATTAAAATTAAAATTAAAATTATCATTAAAATTAAGAATAAAATTAAATTAAAATTAAAATTAAAATAAAAATTTAATTAAATTAAAATTAAACTTAAATTTAAAATTAAAATTAAAATTAAAATTATAATTAAAATTAAAATTTAAATTTAAATTAGGGTAAAATTAAAATTAAGATTAAAATAAAATTAAGATTAAATTTGAATTAAAATAAAATTAAATTAAATTAAAATTAAAATTAAGAATAAAATTAAAATTAAAATTAAAATTAAAATTAAAATTAAATTAAATTAAATTAAAATTAAAATTAAAATTAAAATTAAAATTCTAATTAAAATTAAAATTATAATTAAAGTAAAATTAAAATTTATTAAAATTTAAGTAAATTTAAATATTTAAGTGTTAAAGTAAATTTAAAGTGTTAGTGTTAAATTTACAATTAAACTTAGGGTTTAGGTAAATGTCAAAATTAAATTACATTAGGGTTACGTTAGAAATTCTGAAATAATAATTACAATTAATTACAATTACAATTACAGTTAGCATTAGGATAGGAGTTAAATTAGGGTTATCGTTAGGGTTAAAATTCACGTTAAATATTCTGATTCTAATTCTGATTCTGATTACAATTCTAATTATGATTAAGATAAAATTAAAATTAAAATTACTCGTTAAATTAAAATTAAAATTAGGATTTAAAGTTAAAATTAAATTAGTTTAGGGTTAGGATTAAAATTAAATTAGGATAAGCATTTAATTTAAATTAAAATTAAATTTAAAATTAAAATTTAAATTACATTAAAATTAAAGTAAAATAAAATTAAAATAAAATTAATAATAAGTAAATTTAAAATTAAATTAAATTAAATTAAATTAAAATTATAAGTAAAAATTATTAAAATTAAATTAAATTAAAATTAAAATTAAAATTAAAATTAAAATTAAATTTAAATTAAATTAGGGTTAGGATTAGGATTAGATTAGGATTAGGTTAAAATTAAGGGTTAAAATTAAATTAAATTAATTAAGGTTAAATTTAAATTAAATTAGGGTTAGGGTTAGGGTTAGGGTTAAAATTAAAATTAGGGTTAAGGTAAAGATTAAGGTTAAGGTTAGGGTTAGACTTAAATTTAGACTTAGAGTTAGGTTAGAGTTAGGGTTAGGGTTAGGTTTAGGGCGTTAGGGTTAGTGTTAGGGTAAGGTTTAGGGTTATGGTGAGGGTTACATTACATTCTGATTTACAGTTAGGATTTGGATTTGGATTAGGGTTAGGGTTAACATTAGGGTTAGGGATATCGTTAGGGTTAGGGTTAGGGTTAGGGTTAAAATTAGGATTAAGTTTGAAATTAAATTAATTAAATTAGAATTAGAGTTAGAGTTGAAATTAGGGTTAGGGTTAGGGTTGGGTTAAAATTAATTTAGGAATTAAGTGTTAAATTAGAGATTAAAATTAAAATTAAATATTAAGTTAGGGTTTGGGGCTTAAGATTAAACTTAAAATTAAAATTAAATATTAGGGTTTGGTTTAAAATTAAAATTAGAATTTAAATTTAAATTTAAATTTAAATTTAAATTTAAAATTAAATTAAAACTTAAATTAAAATTAAAGTTAAAATTCAATTAAAATAAAATTAAAATTTAGGGTTTAAAATTAAGGTTTAAGATTAAAATTAGGGTTTAAAATTAGGGTCAAGTTAGGGTTAAAATTAGGTTTAGGGGTTAGAGTGTTAGATTTACAGTTATAGTTATGGATTAAAGGGTAGGGTTATTGTTATTTAAAATTTGGGTTAAGTGTTAGGGTAAATTTTAGTGTTAGTGTTAGGGTTAGGGGTTAGGGTTAGGGATAGAGTTAGGGTTAGGGTTAGGGTTGAGTGTTAGGGTTAGGGTTAGGGTTTAAAGTTAGGGTCAGGGTTAAATTAAGGTTAGGAGTTAGAATTAGGAGTTCAGGGCTTAAACTTTGGGCTTTAAGGACAAAATTATAGTTAGTATTAAACTTAGGGTTTAAACTTAAGGTTAAACTTAAAATTATAATTAGAATTAAATTAAAATTAGAGATAAGGTTAGAATTTGGATTAGCATTAGTATTAAAATTAAAGTCAAATTAGGGTTAAATTATCATTAAAATTAAAGGTTAAGAATAAATTAATTTACTTTAAATTAAAATTAAAATTAAAATTAGAATTAAAGTTTGAGTTAGAATTAAATTAAATTAAAATTAAATTAGGGTTTTAGAATCTAATTTACAATTAAAATTAAAATTAAAATTATAATTAAAATTAAAATTATAATTAAGAGTTAAAATTAAAATTAAAATTAAAATTAAAATTAAAATTAAAATAAAATTAAAATTATAATTAAATTTAGATTAAATATAAAAAGTAAATTTAAATATTAAATATTAAATTCTAATTAAAATTAAAATTAAAATTAAATTAAAATTAAATTAAATTTAAGAGTTAAAATTAAAGTCAAAATTGTGTTAGGATAATGGTTTGATTTAGAATTAGGGTTAAATTAAATTAGAATTAGGTTTAGGGGTTAAGTGTTATGGTTCAAATTAAAGGTTAGGGTTAGGGTTAGGGTTGGGGTTATGCTTAACTTAGGAGTTAAGGTTAAGGTCAGGATTAGGGTTAGGGTTAGGGTTTAGAATTACATTAGGGTTAGGGGTAGAGATAGGGTTAGGATAGGGTTAGTATTAGGTAAGGTTTAGGGTTAGGTTAGGGTTAGGGTTAGGTTTTGAGTTAGGGTTAGGGATAGGGTTAGGGTTATGGTTAAAGTTAGGGTTAGGAGTTAGTGTTGGGTTAAGATTAGGTTAAAAGTAAAAATTAATTAAATTAGGTTAAATTAGAATTAAATTAAATTTGGCTTATGGTAAAAATTAGAATAAAATTAAATAAAAATTAAAATTAAATTAAAATTAAAATTAAAATTAAATTAGAATTAAATTTTGGGTATGGTTTAAGATTAGGATTAAATTATTATAAAATTAAAATTAAATTAAATTAAAATTAAATAAATTAAGGTTTGGAATTAAAATTATAATTAAATTTAAAATAAATTAAAATTAAAATTAAATTAAATTAAAATTAAATTAAATTAAAATTAAGGTTAGGGTTAAACAAACTCAAACTTAAACTTCAAACACAAAATTAAAAATTACAATTAAAATTAAAATTAGAATTAAATTTTAAGTATAATTTAGGATTAGAATTAAATTATTATAAAATTAAAATTAGGTTAAAGTTAAAATTAAATTTAAATTTATGGTTAGGTTAGGGTTAAATTCATTACATTACATTACATTACATTCACATTCACATTCATTCGTTACGATATAATTCTAATTAATTTGGATTTAGATTTAGATATCATTAGGGTTAAATTAAAATTTAAGATTAAATTTAAATTAAAATTAAAATTAATTAAATTTAAATTAAATTAAATTAAGATTAAATTTGAGTTAGAGTTAGAATTAAATTAGAATTAGAATTAAAATTAAAATTAAAATTAAAATTAAAATTAAAATTAAAATTGAAACTTAAACTTTAAACTTAAATATTAAATATTAAATTTGAATTTAAATTAAAAAATTAAAATTAAAATTAAATTAGGAATTGGATTAGATTAGAATTAAAATTAAATTAAAATTAAATTAAAATTATGATAAAATTAAAATTAAAATTAAAATTACAATTAAAATTAAATTAAATTTAAAATTAAAATTAAACTTTTAAACTTTTAAATTAAAATTAAATATTAAAATTCTATTTAAAATTAAAATTAAATTTAATTATAGGTTAAAATTAAAATTAAATTTAAAATAAAATTAAAATTATATTAAAATTTAATTAGTGTAAAAATAAAGTAAATTTTAATGTTAAATGTCAAATTCACAATTAAAATTAAAATTAGGCTTCATTAGGATTACATTACAATTCACATTTACATTTACATTCACATTCACATTCTAATTCTAATTCACAATTCAATTCTACAGTTAAAGTTAAAATTACTTATTAAATTTAAAGTTAAATTTATCATTAAAATTAGGGTTAGGGTTAGGCTTTAAACTTTTAAATTTAAAATTAGTGTTAAAATTCTATTTAGGGTTAAAATTAGAATTTGAATTATGGTTAAAATTAGGGTTAATTTTAGGGTAAAATTAAAATTATATTTAGGGTTTTGGTTAGTGTAAGGGTAAGGGTAAGGTTTAGTGTTAGTGTCAGGTTACGGTTAGGGTTAGGGTTAGGCTTTCGTTAGGATTACGTTACGGTTACGTTTACGTTTACGTTTACGATTACGTTTACGTTTACATTCTATTCATTTCTAATTCACAATTTACAATTAAAATTAAAATTAGCATTAAATTTAAATTAAAATTATCATTAAAAGGGTTAAATTAAATTAGGGTTAGGGTTAGGGTTAGGGTTAAATTAGGGTTAGGTTAGGTTTAGGGTTTAGAATTTAGAATTAAAATTAATTAGGATAAGGGTTTGATTTAGAGATAAAATTAATTTAAGGTTTAAATTAAATTAGGTTAAATTAGGTTAGAGTTTAGGGTTTAGGGTTTAGGGGTTAAGTGTTAGGGTTAGGGATAAAATTAAAATTTAAGTAAATTTAGTGTTAGTGTTAGTGTTAGATTGCAGTTACAATTACAATTAAAACTAAAATTAGGGATTAGGGGTTAGGGTTAGGGTTAGTATTACATTAGAGATTACATTAGGATTACATTACAATTCTACAATTCTACAATTACAATTAGTTATTAGCGTTAAAATTCTCATTAGGATTAAATTAGAATTAAATTTAAAATTAGGTCAAAATTAAAATTAAAGTTAAATTAAATTAAATTTAAAATTAAAATTAAAATTAAAATTAAAATAAAAATTTAATTAAATAAAATTAAATTTAAGGTTAAATTAAATTAAAATTAAATTAGAATTAAATTTAAAAATTAAGTATTAAAATTAAAATTAAAATTAAAATTAAAATTAAAGTAAATTTAAATGTTAGTAATAGTGTTAGATTTAATTCACAATTCACAATTACATTCACATTCATTCTGATACATACTAATTAAAATTAGATAGGATTAGGATTAAGATTAGGATTAGAATGAATTAGGATTAGGATTTGGATTAAAATTAAATTTAATTAAAATTAAATTTAAAGGAAATTAAATTTAAAATTAAAATTAAATTAAATTAGAATAAAAATTTAATTAGAAATTAAAATTAGAATTAAATTTAAAATTAAATTAAAATTAATTTAAAATTAAAATTAAAATTAAAATTAAAATTAGAATAAAATTATAATTAAAATTAAGATTAGATTAAAGTTAAATTAAAATTAAAATTAAAATTAAATTAATTTAAATTAAAATTAAAATTAAATTTAAGCATTAAAATTAAGTGTTAAAGAAAAATTTATTATTAAATATCAATGTTAAATTAAAATTAAATTAAAATTAAAATTAAAATTAAATTAAAATTAAAATTAAAATTACAATTCACAATTCTGAATACAATTAAAATTAAAATTAGGTTTAATTTAAATTAAATGTTAAAATTAAAATTAGAATTAAATATTAAAATTAAAATTAAAATTAAAATTAGGTTTAAAATTAAAATTAAAATTAAATTAGGTTTAGGGTTAAATTAAATTAAAATAAAATTAAATTTAAATTAGAAATTAGATTTAAAATTAAAATTAAAATTATCATTAAAATTAGTGTTAAATTAGGTTTAAAGTTAGAATAAAAAATTTAATTTAGAGTTAAATTAAATTCAGGATTAAAATTAAATTAAAAGTAGGTTAGGTTAGGGTAAGGGGTTAGAGTTACGCTTACATTCACAATTCTGATTCACAATTACAATTAGGATTTGGATTAAAGTGTTAGCATTAGAATTAAATTAAAATTAGAATTTGAATTGGATTTGGATTTGGATTTGGATTAGGAAATTAGCATTAAATTAAAATTAGGGTTAAATTAAATTAAATTACTTTAAAGTAAGGGTTAAATTAAAATTAAAATTAGTTTAAAAATTTAATTAGAAATTAAAATTAAATTTAGGGTTAAAATTTAAATTAAAAGTAAATTAAATTAAAATTAAAATTAGATTAAATTAAAATTAAAGTCAAAATTAGGGTTAAAATTCATTAAAGCATTAAAGGGTTAGTGTTAAAGTAAATTTAGTATTAGTATTAAGTGTTAAGTATTAAATATTACAATTCACAATTCACAATTACAATGCATCTTAATGTAATATAAATGTAATGTAATATAATTCTGATTCTAATTACAATTCAATTCACAACTACAACTCTACAATTACAATTACAATTAGGGATATCGTTATATTAAAATTAAAATTAAAATTAAAATTAAAATTAAAATTAAAATTAAATTTAATTAAATTAAAATTAAAATTAAACTTAAACTTTAAACTTTAAAATTAAAATTAAAATTAAAATTAAAATTAAAATTAAAATTAAATTAAAATTTGGTCTAAGATAAAATTAAAATTAAAATTAAATTTAAAATTAAAATTAAATATTAAATTATATTATTATTAAAATTAAAATTAAAATTAAAATTAAAATTAAAATTAAGGATAAAGTGTTAAAATTAAAATTAAATTTAAATTAAATATTAAAATAAATTTAAATGTTAGTATTAATTAATTAATTACAATTAAAATTAAAATTAAAATTAAAGTAAATTAAACTTATATTAAAATTTAAATTAAATATTAGGGTAAATTTTAATATTAAGTATTAAATTACAATTCTAATTACTAATTAAAATTAAAATTAAAATTAAAATTAAAATTAAAATTAAAGGTTAATGTTAATTCTACATTAAATTAGGGTTAGGGTTAGTTTAAATTTAATTTAAATTTAAATTTAAATTTAGGTTTAAATTAAAATTAAAATTAAAATTAAAATTAAGGTTAAAATTAAAATTAGAAATTAAGCTTAGGTTTAAATTAAAATTAGGAAAAAGGGTAAAGTTAGACTTATATTAGGGTTTGGGTTAATTTAGGAAAGGTTTAGTGTTAAGTGTTAGTGTTAAATTACAGATTCACAATTCACAATTACAATTCTGATTACAATTCACAATTCTAATTCTGATTCTAATTAAAACTAAAATTAGAATTAAATTTAAGGTTTAAATTTATTATATTAAAATTAAAATTAAAATTAAAATTAGGGTTAAATTTAGAATTAAGTTAAAATTAGGGTTAAAATTAGGGTTAAAATTAGTGTTAGTATTTTGGGGCTTGGGCTTTAAACTTTAAAATTTAAATTAGAATTTAAAATTAGTGTTAAAATTTGGTCTAAATTAAAATTAAATTAGGGTTAAAATTAAACTTAAATTAAAATTAAATTAAAATAAGGTTAAATATTAAATTAAAATTAGATTAGGGTCAGAATTAAAGTTCAAATTAAGTTAATTTTAGGGTTAGAAAAATTAAAATTAGGTTAGGGTTAGGGTTAAATTACATTAGGTTAAAATTAAAATTAAAATTAAAATTAGGGTTAAGGTTAGGGTTAGGGTTAGGTTAGGGTAAGGGTAAAAGGTTAGGGTTAGGGTTAGGGGTTAGGTTGGGGCTTAGGCTTTAGGGTTAGAGTTAGGGTTAGGGTTAGTGTTAGAGTTTAGTTTACATTGGTTTACATTACATTTGGATACCTAAACCTAAACCAAAGATGTACATTCGGAAACAATTCTTTTGTCTGTTATTGAGTTGTCTTGGGCAGGTAAAATAAGCTTAAAGAGTATCAGACCCAACAGGTTAGGTTTAGGGTTAGGGTTAGGGTTAGTTTAGGTTACATTAGGGTTAGGGGTAGGGGTAGGGATAGGGTTAAATTAGGGTTAGTATTAGGTAAGGCTTAGGGTTAGAGTTAGGGTTAGGTGTTAGGTGTTAGGTGTTAGGTGTTAGGTTTAGGGTTAGGTTAGGTTAGGTTAGGATAGGTTAGGTTAGGGTTATGGTAAGGGTTAGGTTAGGGTTAGGGTTAGGGTTAGGGTTAGGGTTACAGTTAGGGTTAAGGTTAGGGTTAGGGTTAGGGTTAGGGTTAGGTTTAGATTTAGGGTTAGGGTTAGGATTAGGATTAGGATTAGGATTAGGATTAGGATTAGGTTAGGGTTAGGGTTAGGGTTGGGTTAAATTAAAATAGGTTAGGGGTTAGGGTTAAGTTAGGTTAGGGTCAGAGTTAAGTTAAGCTTACAATTAATTTTAGGGTTAGGGAAAGAGTTAGGGTTAGGGTTAGGGTTAGGAATAGGTTAGGTTACGTTAGGGTTAGGATTAGGGTTAGGGTTTGGGTTAGGGTTAGGTTAGGGTAAGGGTTAGGGTTAGGGTTAGGGTTCGGGGCTTAGGCTTTAGGGTTAGGGTTAGGGTTAGTGTTAGGGTTTGGTTTACATTTGGTTTACATTACATTTGGATACCTAAACCTAAACCAAAGATGTACATTCGGAAACAATTCTTTTGTCTGTTATTGAGTTGTCTTGGGCAGAGTAAATAGAAGCAAGGGGTATCAGACCCAACAGGTTAGGTTTAGGGTTAGGGTTAGGGTTAGTTTAGGTTACATTAGGGTTAGGGGTAGGGGTAGGGATAGGGTTAAATTAGGGTTAGTATTAGGTAAGGCTTAGGGTTAGAGTTAGGGTTAGGTGTTAGGTTTAGGGTTAGGTTAGGTTAGGTTAGGATAGGTTAGGTTAGGGTTATGGTAAGGGTTAGGTTAAATTAGGTTAAAATTAGGGTTAGGGTTAAAATTCTAATTAAAAATAAATTAAAATTAAAATTAAAATTAAAATTAAATTTAAATTAAGGTTAAAATTAGGATTAGGATTAGGATTAAGATTAAATTAAATTAAAATTAAAAAATTAATTATTAAATTAAATTAAATTAAAATTAGGGTTTAAATTAAAATTAAATTAAATTAAAGGATAAGTGTTAAAATTAAAATTAAGATTAAAATTAAAATTAAAATTAAAATTAAAATTAAAATTAAAATTAAAATTAGGGTTAAATTAAGATTTGGATTAGAATTAAGTATTAAAATTACTAAATTAGGGTTAAGGGTTAAAATTAGATTAGGGTTAGGTTAAGGTTAGATTTAGGGGCATTAAAGTTAAGTGTTAAGTAAGGTTTAGTGTTAGTGTTAGTGTTAGTGTTAGTGTTAGTGTTAGTGTTAGTGTTACGGTTATAGCTAATCTACAATTCACAATTCACAATTCTGATTAGAGATATCGTTATATTAGGTTTAAAATTACTGATTAGAGTTAAGTTAGGATTAGGGTTTGAGTTAGAGTTAGAATTAAATTTAGGGGTTAGAGTGTTAGAAATTACAATTCTGATTCTGATTCTGATTCTAATTATGATTAGGGTTAGGGTTAGTTTTAGGAGTTAGGGTTAGGGTTAAGATTTGGATTAGAGTTAGTGTTAGGGTTAGGGTTAGATTAGGGTTAGGGGTAGGGTTAGGGTTAGATTTAGGGCGTTAGGGTTAGTGTTAGGGTAAGGTTTAGTGTTAGTGTTAGTTTTAGGGTTATGGTTACGTTTACGTTTACATTCACATTCACATTCACATTCACATTCATTCACAATTAAAATTAGGATTAAAATTAGGGATATCGTTAAAATTAGGGTTAGGGTTAGAATTAAAGGTTAAGGTAAGGTTTAAAATTAAAATAGGATTAGAATTTGAGTTAGAGTTAGCTTTAGGGTTTAGAGTGTTAGGAGTTGATTACAATTCTGATTTACAATTCTGATTCTGATTCACAATTCTGATTACAATTAGGGTTAGAGTTAGTGTTAGGGTTAGGGTTAGGGTTAGTGTTAGGGTTAGGGTTAGGGTTAAGGTTAGGTTTAGGGTTAGGGATATCGTTAGGGATATCGTTAGGGTTAGGGTTAGGGTTAGAGTTAGGGTTAAGGTAAGGTTTAGGGTTAAGTTAGGATTAGAATTTGAGTTAGAGTTAGCTTTAGGGTTAGGTGTTAGGGTTACAGATTACTGATTCACTGATTCTGATTCTGATTACAGTTAGAGTTAGTGTTAGGGTTAGGGTTAGGGTTAGGGTTAAGGTTAGGTTTAGCGTTAGGGATATCGTTAGGGAATACTGTTAGTGCTTTTGACTAAAGGAACTGAAATAAAGCTCAGAAGTGCTGGAAAATGTGTTTCTCAGCACGAGAATGCTTTTTTTAGGCATTTACAATACAGAACAAAGCTTTTTAGACAGTTTCTAGTTTTTGACACAACATGTCGTTTCAGAGCTCAAAAGTGAGAAAACGCTATTTCATGCATTCTCAAAGCAGAATGAGCCTTATCAGAGTGTTTATAAATTTGGACACAAAAACTCATTTTAGAGCTCAAAATACACAATTTGCTTAGTTTTTGGCTTCTAGGAGCAGAAATTATGTTTTTAGTCAGTCTGAGCAAATTGACTCAAAAAAAAGCTTTCAAGTGCTGCAAATTACATTTCTCAGTGAGAAAACGCTATTTCATGCATTCTCAAAGGCAGAATGAGCCTTATGAAAGTGTTTATAGATTTGGCCATAAAAAGTCATTTTAGAGCTCAAAATACACAATTTCCTTAGTTTTTGGCTTCTAGGAGCAGAAATTATGTTTTTAGTCATTCTGAGCAAATTGACTCAAAACAAGCTTTAAAGTGCTGTAAAATGTGATTCTTAGTGAGACAACGCTATTTCATGCATTCTCAAAGGCAGAATAAGCCTTTTCAAAGTGTTTATAGATTTGGCCATAAAAAGCCATTTTAGAACTCAAAATACACAATTTGCTTAGTTTTTGGTTTTTAGGAGTAGAAATTATGTTTTTAGTCAGTCTGAGCAAATTGACTCAAAACAAGCTTTAAAGTGCTTAAAAATGCGTTTCTCAGTGAGAAAACGATATTTCATGCATTCTCAATGCACAATGAGCCTTATAACTGTGTTAATAGTTTTAGACACAAAAACTGATTTTAGAGCTCAAAATACACATTTAGCTTATTTTTTGTTTTCTAGGAGCAGAAATTATGTTTTTAGTTATTTTGAGCAAATTGACTAAAACCAAGCTTTAAAGTGCTATAAAATACGTTTCCCAGTGAGAAAACGCTATTTCATGCATTCTCAAAGCAGAATGAGCCTTTTAAGTGTGTTTACAGTTTTGGCCACAAAAAGTCATTTTAGAGCTCAAAATATACACTTTGCTTATTTTTTGGTTTCTAGGAGCAGAAATTGACTCAAAATAACCTGTAAATTTCTTAAAAATGCGTTTCTCTGTGAGAAAACGCTATTTCATGCATTCTCAAAGCAGATCGAGCCATATCAAAGTGTTCATAGTGTTGGACACAAAAACTCATTTTAGGGCTCAAAATAGACATTTTCCTTAGTTCCTCTTCAGGAACTCGAGCTGCGTCTGGCGCTGGGGAGCGCCGGCGTGAGCCGTTCTGAACCACGTGTGAAATCTGTCCAATGGAGAGGAGCGATGTCATGGACGAGATGACGTCGCCAACCAGGAAGTATAAAGTCACGCTCTGCGATGCCGGCACCAGCTTTCTGCTGTTCAGTAAGCGCTACGTGTTTTTTTGTCTGTCTATTTGCTGTCTGTTTCTCCAGCTTAAATACTGTATTATGGCTGATAATCAGGGGCTAAAGAGGAAATCTAAAAAAGGGTGATCCGTCATGTTTCAAGCGGTGTGCTGATCCCTGCCCTCGTTATATCACGGGTGGGGACACACACAGCTTGTGCGTGGCGTGCCTGGGAGCGGAGTACTGCGAACACTCCGCTCCCGGAGGGCTCTCTTCAAGGAGGGAGCCTTCACCTGCGTTCCCAGAGGTGCGGGACCCGCAGCGTGGAAACTTCTGCCAAATGTATCTCAATGGGTCATACGAACATTAGAGAAAGGCTATCGAATTCAGTTTGGTTTACAGCCGCTACCTCATTGTTCTGAAGAAGGACGGGGGGTTGCGTCCTATCATAGATCTGAGGATCTTGAACCGCTCAGTCAACAGACTGAAGTTCAAAATGCTTACCATCAAGCATGTGGTGACTCAAATCAGATCCGAGGACTGGTTTGTCAACATAGATCTGAAGGACGCATACTTCCATATATCCATCCTTCCTCAACACAGGAAGTTTCTGAGGTTCGCTTTCGGGGGCGTAGCATACCAATATCGAGTACTTCCGTTCGGCCTAGCACTCTCACCCCGCACATTTACAAAGTGTATGGATGCAGCTCTGGCTCCACTGAGACTCCAGGGCATCCGCATACTCAATTATATCGACGATTGGTTGATATTAGCTCAATCAGAGCAGATGGCAGTTCAACATCGAGATGTTGTTCTGTCTCACATGGGGGAGCTGGGTTTGAGACTGAGCGCCAAGAAGAGTGTGTGCGTCCCGCTCAGAGGACCACATACCTAGGCGTGGTGTGGGATTCGACCACAATGTGGGCACGTTTGTCTCCTGCCCGTGTGCAGTCAATCCTCATGTCAGTCGAGAGAGTCAGGGAAGGCCAGTCATTCACTGTCAAGCAGTATCAGAGACTGCTGGGCCTCATGGCAGCTGTGTACAACGTGATACCCTTTGGCCTGCTGTACATGAGACCCCTACAGTGGTGGCTCAGGACCAAGGGGTTCTCCCCGAGGGGAAACCCACTCCGCAAAATCAAAGTGTCACGCCGTGCAGTTCAGGCCTTAGACTAGTGGAGGAAGCCTTGGTTCCTGAATCAAGGCCCAAGGTTGGGAGCTCTATGTCGCATATCAATCTGCTAGAGATGTTAGCGGTATTTCGTGCTTTGAAGCACTTTCTCCCAGACCTGAGAGGTCACCATGTGTTGGTGCACACCGACAACACAGCGGTGGTCTCTTACATCAACCACCAGGGAGGTCTGCGTTCGCGCCCCTTGAACAAGCTGGCGCACCAGATCCTTGTGTGGTCCCAGGACAAAATCTGCTCGCTGAGAGCGACTTACATCCCTGGGCATCTCAATACGGGAGCCGACACCCTGTCGAGACAGGGGTTGAGGCCGGGGAATGGATGCTTCACCCGGCGTGGTGAAGCAGATCTGGTCGAGATTTTACCAGGCAGAGGTGGACCTCTTTGCTTCTCGAGGAATGCACAATGTCCCCTCTGGTTCTCTCTAGTTCATCCAGCTCCCCTGGGACTGGATGCCATGTCAGGCGTGGCAGGCGTCGCCTGTACGCATTTGCCCGATTGCCCTGCTCCCGGAGTTCTGGCGAGAGCGCCAGGGCGGAGTCAGACTACTGCTGGTAGCCCCGTTCTGGCCTGGCCGAGTATGGTTTGCGGACCTCATCGGCCTAGTAGACGGTCATCCGTGGGAGATCCCCCTGAGGCCGGATCTACTCTCTCAGGCAAGGGGAACAATAGTTCACCCCGCCGGAGTTATTGAAGCTGTGGGTGTGGCCCCTGAGGGCACAGCTCATAGCCTCTGGTCTTTCAGCTGAGGTTGTTGAGATCATCCTCCAATCCAGAGCTCCCTCTACGAGGAGCGTGTATGCCAGGAGGTGGGAAATGTTCACTTCCTGGTTTGGAGACCGCCACTTAAACCCAGTTAACTGCCCAGTAGTTTCAGTGCTGGAGTTCCTTCAGGCGAGATTCTCCACCGGGTTATCCCACTCCACCCTAAAGGTCTACGTGTCAGCTATATCTGCATATAATGACCCTATTGGTGGCCACTCAGTGGGCAGACACCCATTAGTTACACGATTCCTCCACGGTGTGCTGAGGCTGAGACCTCCAGTGCGGACCAGAATTCCCCCCTGGGATTTGGTTGTGGTGTTAGAGGCTCTATGTAAGGCACCCTTCGAGCCCCTCGAAGAGGTTCCCTTACCTGTCTTATCTTTTAAGACAGCATTTCTCCTCGCCATCACCTCTCTGCGGAGGGTGGGAGATCTGCAGGCCCTCTCAGTGGCCCCTACTTACCTGGACTTTGCCCCAGGCATGTCCAAGGCTTTTTTATACCCACGAGTGGGTTTTACACCTAAAGTGCCCTCTGTTACACCACAGCCGATCATACTGCAGGCCTTCTGTCCTCCCCCCTTCCAGGATCCAGACCAGCGGAAGTCCAACTGCATGTGTGAGCACTGGACACTTATGTGCGCAGGACTGCGTCTCTGCGGAGGTCGGACCAATTACTTATTTGTTTTGGTCCGACGACATAGAAATGGCGCTGCTGCTAAGCGGACTGTTAACAGGTGGATAGTTGAGGCTATCCACCTGGCCTATGAGGCCTCTGCACTCCCATGCCCTCTCGGGGTCAGAGCGCACTCTACCAGGGGTATGGCGGCCTCTAAGGCCTATCTTAGCGGTGTCCCCCTCGGGGACATCTGCAACGCTGCGGGGTGGTCCACGCCCTCCACTTTTGCCCGGTTCTACAACTTGGACATGAGGGCTGCTCCTGGCTCCTCTGTCCTTTCCTGATGGGTGGCCTGAGGACCCCTTTTCAGGCAGGGCCTTGGAATTATGGCGGCGTGGGCATCTCGTTCCCAAAGCGTTTGTGACGCAGCCCGAGTTCCTGAAGAGGAGCGTCTCAGGTTCTGAATGTAACCATGGTTCCTCTAGGGAGCAGGCGCTGCATCCCGATGCCATACTTCCCGCACCCCTGCCGGCGCTTACTTCACTACGAGGCTGGTGCCGGCATCGCAGAGCGTGACTTTATACTTCCTGGTCGGCGACATCATCTCGTCCATGACGTCGCTTCCCTCCATTGGACAGATTTCACACGTGGTTCAGAACGGCTCACGCCGGAGGCGTTCCCAAAGCGTTTGTGACGCAGCGTCTCATTCCCTAGAGGAACCATGGTTACATTCGTAACCTGAGACGTTCATGCATTCTCAATGCACAATGAGCCTTTTAAGTGTGTTTATAGTTTTGGACACAAAAACTCATTTTAGGGCTCAAAATACACATTTTGCTTATTTTTTGGCTTCTAGGAGCAGAAATTATGTTTTTAGTTGAGCAAATTGATTCAAAACAAGCTTTCAAGCGCTGCAAATTGCGTTTCTCAGTGAGAAAACGCTATTTCATGCATTCTCAAAGGCAGAATGAGCCTTATCAAAGTGTTTATAGATTTGGCCATAAAAAGTAATTTTAGAGCTCAAAATACACATTTTGCTAATTTTTTGGCTTCTAGGAGCAGAAGTGATGTTTTTAGTTATTTTGGGCAAATTGACTAAAATCAAGCTTTCAAGTGCTGCAAATTGTGTTTCTCAGTGAGAAAACGCTTATTCATGCATTCCCAAAGCAGAATGAGCTTTTTAAGTGTGTTCATAGTTTTGGCCATAAAAACTCATTTTAGAGCTCAAAATATACAATCTCCTTAGTTTTTGGCTTCTATGAGCAGAAACTATGTTTTTAGTTATTCTGAGCAAATTGACTCAAAACAAGCTTTAAAGTGCTTAAAAATGCCTTTCTCAGTGAGAAAACGCTATTTCATGCATTCTCAATGCACAATGAACCTTTTTTAGTGTGTTTATAGTTTTGGATACATAAACTGATTTTAGAGCTCAAAATACACATTTTGCAAATTTTTTGGCTTCTAGAAGCAGAAATTATGTTTTTAGTTATTTTGAGCAAATTGACTAAAATCAAGCTTAGGTTAGGTTAGGTTAGGCTAGGCTAGGCTAGGCTAGGTTAGGTTAGGTTAGGTTAGGTTAGGGTTATGGTGAGGGTTACGTTAAAGTTAGGGTTAGGGTTAGGGTTAGGTTAGGGTTAGGTTAAGGATAGGGTTAGGATTAGGGTTAGGGTTAGGACTAGGGTTAGGGTTAGGGTTAGGGTTAGGGTTAGGGGATAGGTGTTAGGGTTAGGGTTAGGTTAAGGTTAAGGGTAAGGATTAGTGTTACTGTTACATTAAGGTTAGGGTTAGGCTTAAGGTTAGGGTTAGGGTTAGGGTTAGGGTTAGGGTTAGGGTTAGGGTTATGGTTAGGATTAGGTTAAGGATAGGGTTAGGATTAGGCTTAGAGTTAGGGTTAGTATTAGGTAAGGCTTAGGGTTAGAGTTAGGGTTAGGTGTTAAGTGTTAGATTTAGGCTTAGTTTAGGTTAGGTTAGGTTAGGTAAGGGTTATGGTAAGGGTTAGGTTAAGGTTAGTGTTAGGGTTAGGGTTAGGATTAGGGTTAGCTTAGGGTTGCGGTTTTGTTAGGGTTTGGGTTAGTCTTAGGGTAAAGTTTAGTGTTAGTGTTAGGGTTAGGGTTAGGGTTAGGGTTAAGGTTAAAATTAGTGTTAGTGTTAGTGTTAGGGTTAGAGTTAGGGTTAGGGTTAGGGTTAAAATTAAATTTAAAGTTAAGTGTTAAATGTTAAATTAAAATTAGGTTTATATTAAAATTTAAATTAAGTATTAGGATAAAACTTAAGTGTTAAAATTAAGGATAAAATTAGGGTTAAATTTAGGGTTAAAATTAATTAAAATTAAAATTAAAATTAAAATTAAAATAAATTTAAAATTAAATTAAAATTAAATAAAAATTAGATTTAAATTAGAATTAAATTAAATTAAATTAAATTAAAATTAAATTATATTTTAAATAATGTTTAGGTAAGAATAGAATTTGGATTAGGGTTAGCGTTTGTGTTAGGGTTTTGGGTTAGTGTTAGGGTTAAAAATTACGTTTAGGTTATCGTTAGGTTTAAAAGGTTAAATTAGAGTTAAAGATTAAGAAGGTTTAGGTTAGGGTTAAGGGTTAAGTTAGGATTAGGGTTTGAGTTAAAGTTAGAGTTAGAGTTAGAGTTAGAGTTAGAGTTAAGGTTAGGGTAGGTTAGGGTTAGGGATAGGGTTAGGATTTAGGGTTAGGGTTACGGTTACGGTTACAGATAGAGTTAGGGTTAAGTTTAGGTTTAGGGTTAGGGTTATTGTTAGGGTTAAGGTTAGGGTTAGGGTTAGGGTTAGAATTAGAGTTAAATTAGATTAGGATTAAATTAAGAATTAGGGTTAAGATTATTAAATTAAAATAGGATTAAAATTTAAATTAAATTAAAATTAAATTAAGGTAGGATTAAATTAAATTAAATTATATTAAATTATGTTAGATTAAAATTAAAATTAAAATTAAAATTAAAATTAAAATAAAATTAGATTAAAATTAAAATTAAAATTAAAATTAGGGTTAAAATTAGGTTAGGTTAGGATTAGGGTTAGGGTTAGGGTTGGGCTTGGGGTTAAGGTTAGGGTTAGGGTTAGGGTTAGGTTTAGGTTCAAATTAAGTGGGGTTAAAATTTGAATTAAGAGTTAAGGGTTAGGGTTAGGGTTAGGGTTAGGGTTAAATTAGGGTAGGGATTGGGTTAGGTTAGGATTATATTAGGTTATGTTAGGATTAAAATTTAGGTTTAAGGTTAGGTTAGGTTAGGTTAGGATAGGATTAGGGTTAGGTTAGGGTTAGGGTTGGGCTTGGGGTTATGGTTAGGGTTAGGGTTAGGGTTAGGGTTAGGTTTAGGGTTCGGGTTAGGTAAGGGTTAGGGTTAGAGTTAGGGTCAGAGTTAGGTTAGGTTAGGTTAGGTTAGGTTAGGTTAGGTTAGGTTAAATTACGTTAAGATTAGGTTTAGGTTAGGATTAGGTTAGGTTTAGGGTTAAGTTAGGGTTAGGGTTAGGGTTAAAGTTAGGGGTTAGGGATTCTGATTCTAATTAAGGTCAAAATTAAATTTAGGGTTAGAGTTAGAAATTTGGGTTATGGGATAAAGGTGTTAGGGTTTGGGTTTAAATTAAGTATTAGGTAAATTTAATTTAATGTTGGGTTTCAATAAAAATTAGGGTTCAATTAAATTATCGTTTGAATTAAAGTTAAAATTAAGGTTAAAATTATTGTTATAATTTAATTTTAATTTTAATTTAAAATTAAAATTAAAATTAAAATTAAAATTAAAAATAGATTAAATTTAAATTAAATTAAAATTAAGGTTAGGGTCAAAATTAAATTAAAATTAAAATTAAATTAAAATTCTAATTAAAATAAATTAAAATTAAAATTAAAATTAAAATTAGAATTTAAATTAAATTAAAATTAAAATTAAGATTAAATTTAATTAAGATTAGATTAAATTAAATTAAAATTAAAATTAAAATTAAAATTAAAATTAAATTAAAATTAAAATTAAAAAATTAAAATTAAAATTATAATTAAAATTAAAATTAAAAGATAGGTGTAAAATTAAAATTAGGATTAAATTTAAATTAAATTAAAATTAAAATTAGGGTAAAATTAAAATTAAAATTAGGGTTAAAGTTAAGATTTGGATTAGAATTAAGTATTAGGTTAATTAGGTTAGGGTTAGGTTAGATTAGGGTTAGGGTTAGAAGTTAGGGTAAGAGGTTAGATTTAGGGCGTTAGGTTAGTGTTAAAGTAAGGTTTAGTGTTAAGTGTTAGTGTTAAATGTTAGTGTTAGTGTTAGTGTTAGTGTTGGTATTACGGTTATGGCTCGTCTACAGATTACTGATTCTGATTCAGATTCTGATTAGGGATATCGTTATGTTAGGTTTAGGGTTACGGTTAGGGTTAAGTTAGGATTAGGGTTTGAGTTAGAGTTAGAGTTAGGTTTAGGGTTAGGTGTTAGGGTTACAGTTTGATTTACTGATTCTGATTCTGATTCACAGTTATAATTCTGATTATGATTAGGGTTAGGTTAGTTTTAGGAGTTAGGGTTAGAGGTTAAGATTTGGATTAGAGTTAGTGTTAGGGTTAAATTAGATTAGGGTTAGGGTGAGGTTAAAGGTTAGATTTGAAAATTAAATTTAGTATTAAATTAAAATTTAAATGAGTGTTAGTATTTAGGGTTATGGTTATAATTCACATTTACGTTCACGTTCACATTCACATTCACATTTATTCTAATTAGGAAATTAGGAATTAAGTTAGGGATATCATTAGGGTTAAATTAGGGTTAAATTAAGATTAAAGGTAAATTTAGAAATTAAATTAGGATTAGAATTTGAGTTTAGAGTTAGCTTTAGGGGGTTAGGTGTTAGGAATTACGATTCTGATTTCTGATTCTGTTCTGATTACTGATTCTGATTCTGGTTAGGTTAGAGGTAGTGTTAGGGTTAGGGGTTAGGGTTAAGGTTAGGTTTAGGGTTAGGGATATCGTTGGGGATATCGTTAGGGTTAGGGTTAGGTTAGAGTTAGGGTTAAGGTAGGTTTAGGGTTAAGTTAGGATTAGAATTTGAGTTAGAGTTAGCTTTTTAGGGATTAGGTGTTAGGGTTACAGTTTCTGATTCTAATTTACAATTCTGATTCTGATTTAGGGTTAAAGTAAGTGTTAGGGTTAAGGTTAAATTAGGGTTAAATTAGAATTGCCATTAAGGATATATCATTAAAGGATATCATTAGGGTTAAAATTAAAATTAAAGTTAAAATTAAGTAGGTTTAAAATTAAATTAGGATTAGAATTTGAAATTAGAGTTAGCTTTAGGGGTTAGGTGTTAAAATTCTAATTACAATTACAATTACAATTCACAATTCTGATTCTAATTAAATTTAATGTTAAAATTAAAAGTTAGGGTTAAAATTAAATTAGAATTTAAAATTAAATTAAATTATATTAGGATTAAATTTGAGTTAGTGTTGGATTAAGGTTAGGGTTAAGGGTAAAATTAAATTAAAATTAAAATTAAAATTAAAGTAAAATTAAAATTATGTTAAATTTAAATTAAATGTTAAAATAAATTTAGAATTTAGGTTTTAGTTTTAAATTAAAATTAAAATTAAAATTAAAATTAAAATTAGAATTTAAATTTAAAATTAAAATTAAAATTAAATTTAGATTTAGGTTAAAATTAGGAATTAAATTTAAATTAAATTTAAAATTAAATTAAAGGTTAGGTTAAACTTAAACTTTAAACTTTAAATTAAAATTAAAATTAAAATTAGAATTTAAAATTTAAAATTAAAATTAAATTAAAATTAAATTTAAATTAATTAAATTTAAAGGTTAAAATTTAAATTAAAATTAAAATTTAATTTAAATTAAAATTTAAATTAAAGGGTTAAACTTTTAAACTTAAAATTAAAATTTAAATTAAATTAAATATTAAAATTAGGTTAAGAAATTAGAAGTTAATTAGGTTTAAATTAAGTGTTAGGTAAGATTAGAATTAAATTTAAATTTAAATTTAAGGTTAAAATTAGAATTAAATTAAAATTAAGTTTAGGTTAGGTTAATTAAAATTAGAATTAAATTAAATTAAGGTTAAAATTAAAATTAAAGGTAAATTAGGCTTAAACTTTAGGGTTAAAATTAAAATTTAAATTAATGGCTTTGTTAAATTTGGTTTAGAGATAAATTAAAATTAAAATTAAAATTTAATTAAAATTAAGGTTAAGGTATAATTAAGGTTAAATTAAATTAAAATTAAAATTAAAATTAAATTAAAATTAAGGTTAAAATTAAAATTAAAATTAAAATTAATGTTAAAATTAGAATTTAAAAATTAAAGTTAGATTTAATGTTAAAATTAGGGTTAAATTTAGTATTAATTAAATTACAATTTAAATTTAATAATTAATTACAATTAATTTAATTAAAATTAAAATTAAAATTAAATTAAAATAGGGTTAAACTTAAATTAAATTTAAAATTAGTGTTAGGCAAATTTAGTATTAGTGTTAGGTTACAGTTATTAAATTCTACGGTTACAGTTAGGGTTAGGTTAGGGTTAGGGTTAGGGTTAGGGTTAAAATTAGAATTAATTTGATTACGGTTAGGGTTAGGGTTAGACTTATGTTAAAGGTTTAATTAGTTTTAGGAAAGGTTTAGTGTTAGTGTTAGGTTAAATGTTAGAGTTTAAAGTTAGGGTGAGGGTGAGGGTTAGGGTTAAGGTTTAAATTAGGTTTAGGGTTAAGGTTAGGGTTAGGGTTAAAATTAGGGTTAGGTTAAAATTAAAATTAGGTTTTAGGCTTTAGGGCTTTAAATTTAAAATTAAAATTAAGGTTAAGGTAAAATTAAAATTAAAATTAAAATTAAAATTTAAAATTAAAATTAAAATTAAAATTAAAATTAAAATTAGTATTAAATTAAATTAAATTTAAATTAAAATTAAAAATTAAAATTAAAATTAAAATTAAAATTAATTAAAGATTAAATTAAATTAAAATTAAAATTAAATTAATAAAATTAAAATTTAAATTAAAGTTAGTGATAAAATTAATAAATTAAAATTAAAATTAGGATAATTAAAGTTTTAGGTTTGGGTTAGTGTTAAATTAAATTAAGATTAGTAGTTAAGTTGATTAAGATTAAATGTCAAATTTAGGGTTAGGGTTAGAATTAAAATTAATATTAGGTTAGATTAAATTAGGTTAGAGTAAAAAGGTTAGAATTAAGTTAAGGAAATTAAATTAAGGTTAAAAATTAAAGGTTAAATTAAGGATTAGGTTAAATTAAATTAAGATTAAAAGGTAAGAATTTAAATTAAAATTAAATTAAATTAGGGTTAAGTGTTACAAGATTAGATTTAAATTAGAGGTTAAATTAAGGTTATAATTAAGGTTAAAATTTAGAATTAAATTAAGGTTAGAGTTTAGGGTTATTTAAGATAGGTAAATTAGGTTTAGGGTTAGGTTATTAGTGTTACAATTAAAGGGTTAGTTTAAATTTAAGTATTAGGTTTAGGTCTAATGTTAGGTTAGTTCTGGGTTAGAGTTAGAGTTAGGGTTAGGTTTAAAGTTAGGTTAAAGTTAAATTTATGGTTAGGGTTTAGGTTTAAAATTAAAATTTATGGTTATTTAGTGTTAAATTTAAAGGTTAGGGTTAGGTTAAGAATTAAATTTGGGGTTTAGGTTTAAATTAAAATTAGGATTAGGATTTAGGTAAGGTTAGGGTCAGGTTTAGGTAAGACTTTGGGCTTTAAAATTAAGGTTAAGGGTTAGTGTTAGGTTTGGTTTAGATAGGGGTTAGGGTTAGGAGATTAAGTGTTAAATTAGGTTAATTTAAAGTTTAATTTAGAATTAAATTAAATTAGTATTAGAAATTAAATTAATATTTAATTAAAATTCTAATTAAAATTTAAATTTAAATTTAAAATTAAGTTTAAATTTAAATTAAAAATTAAATTAAAATTAAAATTAAGAAAGATAAAATTAAATTAAAATTAAATTAAAATTAAAATTTAGAATTAAAATTAAAATTAAAATTAAAATTAAGATTAAATTAAATTAAATTAAAATTAAATTAAAATTAGGTTAGAATTAGGATTAGGTTCTAAATGAAATTAAATTAAAATTAGAAATTAAGGTTAGGTTAAAGTTAAATTAAAGTTAGGTTAGAATTAGAATTAGGTATATGTAAGATTAATTAGGTTAAGGATTAGGTTAGGTTAAAATTAAGGTTAGGTATAAGGTTTAGGGTTAGGTTAAATTAGGTTAGGGTTAGGGTTAGGTTAGGGATAGGGTTAGATTTAGTGTTAAATTAGGTTAGGTTAGGGTTAAGAGTTAAAGTTAGGGTTAAAATTAGGGTTAAAGTAAAATTAGGGATAGAGTGTTAGATTAAGGATTAGAATTAGGTTAGGGTTAGTGTTAGGTTAGGGTTAGGTTGTTAGGGTTAGGTTAGGGTTAGGTTTAGAAGTTAGGGTTAGGGGTTAGGTGTTAGGGTTAGGGTTAGGGTTAGGTGTTAGGGTTAGGTTAGGGTTAGAGATTTAGGGTTAGGGTTAGGGATAGGGTTAAGGTTAGGTTAGGAAATTAGGTTATTAGGGTTAGGGTTAGAAGTTAGGAGTTAGAGTTAGAAGTTAGGTTAGGTTAGGATTAGGTTAAGGTTAAGGTTAGGGTTAGGAGTTAGAATTAGAATTAGGGGTTAGGATTAGAGTTAGGAGTTTAGGTTAGGATTAGGAGTTAGGGTTAGGAGTTAGGGTTAGGGTTAGGGTTAGGGTTAGAGGTTAGGAGTTATGGTTAGGGTTAGGTTAGGATTAGGTTAGTTAGGGTTAGGAGTTAGGTTAGGAGTTAGGGTTAGGTTAGGTTAAGGTTAGGAAGGTTAGAATTAGGAGTTAGGTTAGGGATAGGTGTTAGGTTAGGTTAGGTTAGGTTAGAAGTTAGGGGTTAGGTGTTAGGAAGTAGTTAGGATTAGGTTAGGTTAGGGTTAGGAGTTAGAATTAGGGTTAGGGGTTAGGTGTTAGGTTAGGTTAGGGTTAGGTTAAATTAAAGTGTTAAAATTAAAATTAAAATTAAATTAAATTAAGGTTTAAGATTAGGTTAAATTAAAATTAAAATTAGAATTAAAATTAAAATTAAATTAAATTAAAATTAAATTAGGATAAAATTAAAATTAAATTAAATTAATTAATTATTAAATTAAATTAAATTAAAATTAAAATTAAATTAAGAATTAAAGAATAAATGTTAAATTAAAATTAAAATTAAAATTAAATTGGGAATTAAGAATAGGTATTAAAATTAAATTAAAATTAGGAAATTAAGATTAAATTAAAATTAAACTAAGGTTAGGAATTAAATTAAATTAAAATTAAGATTAGAGTTAAATTAAAAAGGGTTAGGTGCAGAAATTAAATTAAGTTATTAAAATTAGTTATTAAGGTTAAAGTTAGTTAGGTAAAGTTATTGGGATTTAGGATTAAGAATTAGGGTTGGGGTTAAGGTTGGGTTAAGTGTTAGTGTTAGTGTTAAGGTGTTAGCAAAACTTGAAGAGTTAGGTTAGGTTAGGTTAGGGTTAAGGTTAGGAGTTAGGGTTAGAGTTATTAGGGTTAGAGTTAGGAGTAAAGTTGAAGGTTAGGATTAAAGTTAGGGGTTAGATTAGGGGTTAGGTTTAGAGTTTATTTGTTAGGTGAAGTTAGGTTAGGTTAGGTTAGGTTAGGGTTACAAAATTAGGTTTAGGCTTAAAATTAGGATTTAAAGTTAAGGTTAGGTTGGGGTTTTTCACTTTTATGAGATGAATTCTTAAATTGGTGTTGTTGACCACAAGAACTCTAAAAGAAGCTTAGAAGTGCTGGGAAAATGTTGTTTTTCTGTTATGAGAGTGCAGTTTTAAGCATTTCTAATACAGAACACAGCTTTTAGACAGTTTCTAGTTTTGGACACAAATGTCATTTCAGAGCTCAAAATGCACAACTTAATTAGTTTTGACTTCTAGGAGCAGAAATGCTGAATTAGTGTTTCTGACCAAAGAAACTCAAAACAAACTCAGAAGTGCTGGAAAATGTGTTTCTCAGTGCGAGAATGCAGTTTTAAGCATTTCCAATACAGAACAAAACGTTTTAGAAAGTTTCTAGTTTTGGACACAAAATGTGATTTCAGAGTTCAAAATGCACAGTTTGCTTAGTTTTGACTTTTATGAGCAGAAATGTTGAATTAGTGTTTCTGACCAAAGGAGCTCAAAACAAGCTCAGAAGTACTGGAAAATGTGTTTCTCAGTGTGAGATTGCAGTTTTAAGCATTTACAATACAGAACAACCTTTTAGACAGTTTCTAGTTTTGGACACAAAATTTCTTTTTAGAGCTCAAATGCACAATTTGCTTAGTATTTGAGTTTTGTGAGCAGAAATACTGTTAGTGTTTTTGACTAAAGGAACTGAAATAAAGCTCAGAAGTGCTGGAAAATGTGTTTCTCAGCACGAGAATGCTTTTACTAGGCATTTACAATACAGAACAAAAGCTTTTAGACAGTTTCTAGTTTTTGACACAATTTAAGCGTTTCAGAGCTCAAAAGTGAGAACACGCTATTTCATGCATTCTCAAAGCAGAATGAGCCTTATCTTTATAAATTTGGACACAAAACTCATTTTAGAGCTCAAAATACACAATTTGCTTAGTTTTTGGCTTCTAGGAGCAGAAATTATGTTTTTAGTCAGTCTGATAAATTGACTCAAAAAAGCTTTCAAGTGCTGCAAATTACATTTCTCAGTGAGAAAAATGTTTCATGCATTCTCAAAGGCAGAATGAGCCTTATGAAAGTGTTTATAGATTTGGCCATAAAAGTCATTTTAGAGCTCAAAATACACAATTTCCTTAGTTTTTGGCTTCTAGGAGCAGAAATTATGTTTTTAGTCATTCTGAGCAAATTGACTCAAAACAAGCTTTAAAGTGCTGTAAAATGCGATTCTTAGTGAGACAACGCTTATTTCATGCATTCTCAAAGGCAGAATAAGCCTTTTCAAAGTGTTTATAGATTTGGCCATAAAAGCCATTTTAGAACTCAAAATACACAATTTGCTTAGTTTTTGGTTTTAGGAGTAGAAATTATGTTTTTAGTCAGTCTGAGCAAATTGACTCAAAACAAGCTTTAAAGTGCTTAAAAATGCGTTTCTCAGTGAGAAAACGATATTTCATGCATTCTCAATGCACAATGAGCCTTATAACTGTGTTAATAGTTTTAGACACAAAAACTGATTTTAGAGCTCAAAATACACATTTAGCTTATTTTTGTTTTCTAGGAGCAGAAATTATGTTTTTAGTTATTTTGAGCAAATTGACTAAAACCAAGCTTTAAAGTGCTATAAAACACGTTTCCCAGTGAAACGCTATTTCATGCATTCTCAAAGCAGAATGAGCCTTTTAAGTGTGTTTACAGTTTTGGCCACAAAAAGTCATTTTAGAGCTCAAAATATACACTTTGCTTATTTTTTGGTTTCTAGGAGCAGAAATTATGTTTTTAGTCATTTTGAGCAAATTGACTCAAAATAACCTTTAATTTTCTTAAAAATGCGTTTCTCTGTGTGAGAAAGCGCTATTTCATGCATTCTCAAAGCAGATCAGAGCCATATCAAAGTGTTCATAGTATTTGGACACAAAAACTCATTTTAGGCTCAAAATACACATTTTCCTTAGTTCCTCTTCAGGAACTCGAGCTGCGTCACAAACGCTTTGGGAACGCCTTGGGCGTGGCCGTTCTGGAACCACGTGTGAAATCAGTCCAATGGAGAGGAGCGACGTCATGGATGAGATGACGTCGCCAACCAGGAAGTATAAAGTCACGCTCTGCGATGCCGGCACCAGCTTTCTGCTGTTCAGTAAAGCGCTACGTGTTTTTGTCTGTCTATTTGCTGTCTGGTTGTCCAGCTTAAATACTGTATTATGGCTGATAATCAGGGGCTAAAGAGGAAATCTAAAAAAGGGTGATCCGTCATGTTTCAAGCGGTGTGCTGATCCCTGCCCTCGTTATATCACGGGTGGGGACACACACATCTTGTGCGTGGCGTGCCTGGGAGTGGAGTACCCTCGAACACTCCGCTCGGATTGCTCTCTTCATGAGAGGAGCCTTCACCTCTCTCCCAGAGGTGAGGACCGCTGCCGCCGAGAGTGCGGGAGCGCGGCGAAGCGACGGCTGGGGATCGCAACTCGATCTGGCGGAGGAGATGGAGGCGGGCTCGTTCTTTTCAGTCCGCTCAACTCGGCCACGTGGGAGAAGCGTCCACTCCCGGCGCTCACTCTTCCTCCGAGGAGGTTGATGTTGACGTGGTGGACGATGCGCCATTGCACACGCCCCAGTATGAGGAGCTCTTGGAGGTGGTTACTCGTGCGGTAGCTAGACTTAACATCGATTGGCCCGGCGAGCAATTTGCTGAGCCTCAGAAGTCTAAATTGGATGAGAGATTTCTGAGGCGAAGCAGCCACCTCTGAGACAGAGCCTTCCGTTCTTCCCAGACCTCCACAGTGAGCTGTCGAGGTCCTGGGAAGGCAGACTACTCCGCTCGTGTTTTCCCCCCACCGCTGTTAGTTATTATAGCAATGTGGCGGGAGTCGCGGAGTGCGGCTATAAGGCGATGCCCCGGGTAGAACAGTCTCTTGTTACCTATCTGTCCCCCGGTATGGCATCGTCTTGGAAGGCTCCGACCTTACCATCGAAGCCGCTGAGAACAACGTCGGCTTTGGTGGCTAAGAAGTGTGCGGCAGCAGGTCTGGCTGGAGTCTTGCATGCACACAATGGCGGTGTTGCAGGCATACCAAGCCGACATGCTGAAAGAGGTCGATCTCAGGGGCATCAGGGGCGAGAGATGCCCCACCGCGTGCCAGCTCCTCTGCAGGCAGCGCACTAAAAACAGACGCGCTGTCGCGGTCTCGTCCCCCTGGGCCGGGGACTTCCGGGTCTAAAGACCTGAGGGCCTTTTTGGACAGAAAGTCCACGGCCAAGAAGCCCTGAGTGGTTCAGGGCTTCTGAGGGCTGCCCCTCCTGGGGAGGATCAGGTTGCGCCTGGTCAGGCGGCACCGTTCCTCCTCAGGGCCCTCAGGGAGTAACTCCGCTATCTCTGCCCTAGGCGTGCCAGAGCACGGAGGCTTCCAGCACGTTTCCCTAGCCGGATTCACCCAAGGGTGCGTCACGGTCAGGGAGCGCGCCACCCCCGCGGGGGTCCCGTTTACAGCTAGCCCGGTGTCTGCCTGCCGGTCAGCCGCTTCAGGCCACCAAGTTACCCGTATCTCACATACCAGAGGTCAGCTTCGAGGGGCTGATTCCCTTAGTAGATTATTTGGCAGCGCTGAAACTTCTGCCAAATGTATCTCAATGGGTCATCTGGTGATGGAACATTAGAGAAAGGCTATCGAATTCAGTTTGGTTTACAGCCGCTACCTCATTGTTCTGAAGAAGGACGGGGGGTTGCGTCCTATCATAGATCTGAGGATCTTGAACCGCTCAGTCAACAGACTGAAGTTCAAAATGCTTACCATCAAGCATGTGGTGACTCAAATCAGATCCGAGGACTGGTTTGTCAACATAGATCTGAAGGACGCATACTTCCATATATCCATCCTTCCTCAACACAGGAAGTTTCTGAGGTTAGCTTTGAGGCGTAGCATACCAATGTCAGTACTTCCGTTCGGCCTAGCACTCTCACCCCGCACATTTACGAAGTGTATGGATGCAGCTCTGGCTCACTGAGACTCCAGGGCATCCGCATACTCAATTATATCGACGATTGGTTGATATTAGCTCAATCAGAGCAGATGGCAGTTCAACATCGAGATGTTGTTCTGTCTCACATGGGGGAGCTGGGTTTGAGACTGAACGCCAAGAAGAGTGTATTGCGTCCCGCTCAGAGGACCACATACCTAGGCGTGGTGTGGGATTCGACCACAATGTGGGCACGTTTGTCTCCTGCCCGTGTGCAGTCAATCCTCATGTCAGTCGAGAGAGTCAGGGAAGGCCAGTCATTCACTGTCAAGCAGTATCAGAGACTGCTGGGCCTCATGGCAGCTGTGTACAACGTGATACCCTTTGCCCTGCTGTACATGAGACCCCTACAGTGGTGGCTCAGGACCAAGGGGTTCTCCCGAGAAACCCACTCCATAAAATCAAAGTGTCACGCCGTGCAGTTGGGCCTTAGACTAGTGGAGAGAAGCCTTGGTTCCTGAATCAGGGCCCAAGGTTGGGAGCTCTATGTTGCCGGACCTCCCTTGCGACGGATGCATCCTAACCGGTTGGGCGCAGTATTGAGCAGGGGTATTGTCTGTGGGCGATCACCACCACGGGTGGCATATCAATCTGCTAGAGATGTTAGCGGTATTTCGTGCTTTGAAGCACTTTCTCCCAGACCTGAGAGGTCACCATGTGTTGGTGCACAGCGACAACACAGCGGTGGTCTCTTACATCAACCACCAGGGAGGTCTGCGTTCGCGCCCCTTGAACAAGCTGGCGCACCAGATCCTTGTGTGGTCCCAGGACAAAATCTGCTCGCTGAGAGCAATCTACATCCTGGGCATCTCAGTCACGGGAGCCGACACCCTGTCGAGACAGGGGGTTGAGGCCGAGGGAATGGATGCTTCACCCGGCGTGGTGAAGCAGATCTGGTCGAGATTTTACCAGGCAGAGGTGGACCTCTTTGCTTCTCGAGGAATGCACAATGTCCCCTCTGGTTCTCTCTAGTTCATCCAGCTCCTGGGACTGGATGCCATGTCTGAGCGTGGCCGAGGCGTCGCCTCATGACGCATTTCCCCGATTGCCCTGCTCCCGGAGTTCTGGCGAGTGCGCCAGGGCGGAGTCAGACTACTGTTGGTAGCCCCGTTCTGGCCGGGCCGAGTATGGTTTTGCGGACCTCATTGGCCTAGTAGCGGTAATCCGTGGGAGATCCCCTGAGGCCGGATCTACTCTCAGGCGGGGGAACAATAGTTCACCTCGCCCGGAGTTATTGAAGCTGTGGGTGTGGCCCTGAGGGGGCACAACTCATAGCCTCTGGTCTTTCAGCTGAGGTTGTTGAGACCATCCTCCAATCCAGAGCTCCTCTATGAGGCGTGTATGCCAGGAGGTGGGAAATGTTCACTTCCTGGTTTGGAGACCGCCACTTAAGCCCAGTTAACTGCCCAGTAGTTTCAGTGCTGGAGTTCCTTCAGGCGAGATTCTCCACCGGGTTATCACTCCACCTAAAGGTCTACGTGTCAGCTATATCTGCATATAATGACCCTATTGGTGGCCACTCAGTGGGCAGACACCCATTAGTTACACGATTCCTCCACGGTGTGCTGAGGCTGAGACCTCCAGTGCGGACCAGGAATTCCCCTGGGATTTGGTTGTGGTGTTAGAGGCTCTATGTAAGGCACCCTTTGAGAGCCCTCGAAGAGGTTCCCTTACCTGTCTTATCTTTTAAGACAGCATTTCTCCTCGCCATCACCTCTCTGCGGAGGGTGGGAGATCTGCAGGCCCTCTCAGTGGCCCCTACTTACCTGAACTTTGCCCCAGGCATGTCCAAGGCTTTTTAAAAACCCACGAGTGGGTTTTACACCTAAAGTGCCCTCTGTTACACCACAGCCGATCGTGCACTGCAGGCCTTCTGTCCTCCCCCTTCCAGGATCCAGACCAGCGGAAGTCAACTGCATGTGTCCAGTGCGAGCACTGGACACTTATGTGCACAGGACTGCGTCTCTGCGGAGGTCGGACCAATTACTTATTTGTTTTGGTCCGACGAATAGGGGTGGCGCTGCTGCTAAGCGGACTGTTAACAGGTGGATAGTTGAGGCTATCCACCTGGCCTATGAACCTCTGCACTTCCATGCCCTCTCGGGGTCAGGCGCACTCTACCAGGGTATGGCGGCCTCTAAGGCCTATCTTAGCAGTGTCCCCTGGGGACATCTGCAACGCTGCGAGGTGGTCCCGCCCTCCACTTTGCCGGTTCTACAACTTGAACATGAGGGCTGCTCCTGGCTCCTCTGTCCTTTCCTGATGGGTGGCCTGAGGACCCTTTTCAGGCAGGGCCTTGGAATTATGGCAGCGTGGGCATCTCGTTCCCAAAGCGTTTGTGGCGCAGCTCGAGTTCCTGAAGGCGTCTCAGGTTCTGAATGTAACCATGGTTCCTCTAGGAGCAGGCGTTGCGTCGATGCCATACTTCCCGCACCCCTGCGGCGCGCACTTCACTCGAGGCTGGTGCGGGCGCGAAGCGTGACTTTATACTTCCTGGTGGCGGCGACATCATCCGTCCATGGCGTGGCGCTCCTCATTGGACAGGACGTGGTTCAAAACGCCGCTGGGCGTGAAACGGCTTTGTGGCGCAGCGTCTCGTTCCTAGAGGAACCATGGTTACATTCGTAACCTGAGGCGTTCATGCATTTCAATGCACAATGAGCCTTTTAAACATGTTTATAGTTTTGGACACAAAAACTCATTTTAGAGCTCAAAATACACATTTGCTCATTTTTGGCTTCTAGGAGCAGAAATTATGTTTTTAGTTATTTTGAGCAAATTGATTTCAAAACAAGCTTTCAAGTGCTGCAAATTGCGTTTCTCAGTGAAGCTTGCTATTTCATGCATTCTCAATTACAGAATAGGCCTAGAATCAAAGTGTTTATAGATTTGGCCATAAAAAGTCATTTTAGAGCTCAAAATACACATTTGCTCATTTTTGGCTTCTAGGAGCAGAAGTGATGTTTTTAGTTATTTTGGGCAAATTACTAAAATCAAGCTTTCAAGTGCTTAAAATTGTGTGTTTCTCAATTGAAAATTAACATTCATGCATTCCCAAAGCAGAATGAGCTTTTAAATGTGTTCATAGTTTTGGCCAT
>NC_056710.1:6706090-6708590 GCF_018831695.1 Puntigrus tetrazona | reverse complement strand
TTGTTTTATGTGTAATGTCTGCTTGGTTCCTTTGTTATGTGAGAAGGGCGCTTTTGCTAAGGAATGTATGTTGGGACAGAGCAACCCTCCTGGGAGTTGAAAGTGTGAGCTATCCTGACCCGCGTTGATTCACGTGGAGTCTTATCACCTTTTTGGCTTGGTGGCAGGTAGAACTGGTCCCAGATCAATTGCGCAGAACGGAGTTATCGTGCTGTAAAGCCAGATATTTGCAGTTTCAATCATCCCAATCTTAATGTTAGGTACTCGGATTGATCGGAGCTCACTGCGGCGACAGTCGCCGGAAATGTTTGGTGACGTTCACGGCGCTCTGCATCGCTATTTGTGCACCATCTTGATTGCCTTGTAGTCGAAGTGCGAGATCGCATTTCTGACCTGGTTCGGCGATTGCACATAGTTGGTATCTGTTCATGAGGCCCACACTTATCCCCCTTTGCGCGATGAGGTTCCCGTTGCGAGCGTCATGGAGCACTGGAGGCTAATGGACAAAGAGAACAGACATCCACAAAACAACATTTCCGCCAGTACTTTAGACTGTGGTGCAGGGGGTGGAATTTGGGCAGATCGGGTGAGAAACTTGATGCGACATTTGCGCTCAATCTATGGGCTTAGTGCAGAGAGTCAATCTTATTGTGCAGGACCTGATGCTGAGGGAATGGTTAAGTGTTCTGTAAAGGGCTAGAGGAAAAGGAAACAAAGAGAGAAAGAGAGGAAAGACAACCTGGAAGGGACACAAGGACATTCAGGTGAGGATTAGGACAACAAACAATGGTCACATGTGTGGAGAAACTCCTTATTGCTAGAGTGGATTCCTAGCAGTGCGGTGAGGCGTGTAGGTGTTGTGCTTGAAAACCTGGCTATATGTTTCCTAGTGGGTGAGGAATTACATCAGTAGGAGTGCGATGTGCGGTCTGTGTCAGTAGTTTGGTCTCCCCCTTTCCTTGTCTCCTCTTGGAGCCTGGTGCCTCTTTATCTGATTCAGTGCTGCCCGCCATGAGGCTGGCTAGCTGCGCCCTGTGAATCTTGATTCGGTAGGCAACAGGCCAACAGTTTGTCTACGATTTAGGTAGGAGTCCCGTCCAGTGAAGGTAGGAACTGGCACGACAATCGATGGGGTGTTTGGCGTGGCTGGTGAACTGTAGTACCACACTTTGTCTCCGACCTAAAGTTCCTGATGAGGCCTTCCTGTCACTTAGTAGAAGCCTTCAGGCCTTCGCGCTGCTTTGGGTTGTTGCCGCTGTGCAAGTGAAGTGGATTCTCAGGTGCTGATGCAACTCTTCGTGCCTGAGTGCGTGGTGTAGGCGGTGACAGGAGTTCATGTCTTGAGTTGGTCAGCAGGTGTAAGAGGTAGTGTCATCGTCTCCCCGTCATCATTTCGAATGGGGGGTACTCCGGTGGACCGGTGAGAGTGGACCTGATGGCCATTGAAGTACCAGGGGAAGTTTGACATCCCAATCCTTCTGATTAGGCGGACACGTCACTTCTTCAGCATGCAGACCACTGTATCTTGTTGTACGTTCCACCTGTCCAGAAGAGATTGGGTGGTGAAAGCTTATGTGCAGCAACCAGCTTGCACACCCAGGAGATTTCCACATTTCTTGCATGAGCTCAGCGGTGAGATGCAAGTAGTTCCTCGGTCTGAATTGACACTCCAAGGGAGCATTCCAAATCTTTTGAGAATATAGTTCATCAAAGAGGTAGGCTATTTATTTCACGTCATTCGGAGCTACCAGAGCGCTCTCCACTTTGAACTACTTGAACCACGTTAAGGAAAGTACTTGTTTACCTGCGTGTTGGCCGTGGCAGGGAGTCCTACCCAGTCTATTTGGAGAGCCTGACCATGGGAAGTCATTCCTTTCCTTTGCAGTGAGTGCGGTGATTTACGTCGCCAGTTGGGGAAACTGGCAACAGACCAGAGCATCCTTTCATGTATTCCGCCACGTCGTGCTGCATGCCAGGCCAGTATACCACTCGTTTGGAGTGCTCTCATACCGTGGCCTTGGCGCCATGGTATCCAGCGCCATGGTGTCGTGGGCGTGTGTCAACGCATTATCCCCCTTTGGCTCTGAGGCACTCACGGGCCGTGGGCGTGCCAGTGAGCTCAGGGACATGCCGATGAAGCATACCGTCTTTGAGATGCAGCATGTGCTTGATGCAGGTGGCGGAGGTCAGAGGAGGTGGCTAGGTCAGAAGTCAGAAACCCAGGTGCCGGTAGCTGGGTCAGAAATGTGCACTGATGGTTTGCAGTGCTGGATCAGCCCGGCAGAGGGTACTGAGATGGAAATCAGCAGCAAACTATTGGCGAGATGGAGATCACGGGAGGAGGTGGGGATGCATAGCGCCAGTAGGCGTGTGAGCGTGGAGTGATGGCTGCCACAGCTGGGTTGGAGTGGGTAGAATGGGCGTCCAGGACTCTCCATGTAATGCACCACCTGCTTTGTGAGGCATCTGTTTAGTCGTTGAAGTCTTTGTCGTAGTTCTT
>NC_056710.1:6701436-6703936 GCF_018831695.1 Puntigrus tetrazona | reverse complement strand
AACCCTAACCTTACTCCTAACCCTAACCCTAACCCTAACCCCAACCCTAACCCTAACCCTAACCCTAACCCTAACCCTAACCCTAACTCCTAACCCTAACCCTAACTCTATAACTAACCCTAACCAAACCCTAACCCTAACCCTAACCCTAACCCTAACTCCTAACCCTAACCCTAACCCTAACCCTAACCCTAACCCTAACCTTAAACTCTAACCCTAACCCTAACTCTAACCCTAACCCTAACCCTAACTCTAACCAAAACTCTAACCCTAATCTAACCCTAACCCTAACCTTAACCTCAACTAACCCTAACCCTAACCTCAACCTGTAACAGAATCTAACCCTAACCCTAACCTAAACCTAACCCTAACTCCTAACTCCTAACCCTAACCCTAACCTAACCCCAACCAGAACCTTAACCTCTAATCCCAACTTCAACCCTAACCCTAACCCTAACCCTAACCCTAACCCTAACCCTAACCCTAACCCTAACCCTAACCCTAACCTCCTAATCCCAATTGGGACCTAACTCTAACTCCTAACCCTAACCCTAACTCCTAATTCTAAACCTCTAACCCTAACCTTAACCCCAACTAAATCCTAATCCTAACCCTAACCCAACCCCACCTAACCCTAATCCTAACCTAACCCTAACCCTAACCCTAACCCTAACTTTAACCAGTAACCCTAACTCTAACTCCAAACCCTAACCCTAACCCTAACCCTAACCCTAACCCTAACCCTAACCCTAACCCTAACCCTAACTCTAATCCCTAACTCCTAACCCTAACCTCAACTCCTAACTCCTAACCCTAACCCCAACTCTTAACCCTAACCCTAACCCCAACCCTAACCCTAACCTTAACCTCTAACCCTAACCTTAACCCTAACCCTAACCCTAACCCTAACCCTAAACCCTAACCCTAACCCTAACCCTAACCTAACTCTAACCCTAACTCAACCTAACCCTAACCTTAACCCTAACCCTAACCCTAACCCTAACCCTAACCTTAAACTAACCCTAACCTAACCCTAACCCTAACCCTAACCCTAACCCTAACCCTAACCCTAACCCTAACCCTAACCCTAACCCTAACTCCTAACCCTAAACCCTAACCCTAACCCTAACCCTAACCCTAACCCTAACCCTAACCCTAACCCTAACCATAACCCTAACTCTAAATCCTAACTTAAACTCTAACCCTTTAAACCTAACCCTAACCCTAACCCTAACCTAAACCCTAACCCTAACCCTAACCCTAACCCTAACCCTAACTCCTAACCCTAACCCTAACCTAACCCTAACCCTAACCTAACCCTAACCTCTCTAACCCTAACCCTAACCCTAACCCTAACCCTAACCTAACCTCTAACCCTAACCTAACCTAACCCTAACCCTAACCCTAACCCTAACCTAACCTAACCTAACCCTAACTCAACCCCTGACCCTAACCCTAACCCTAACCCTAACCCCTAACCCTAACCCTAACCCTAACTCTAACCCAACCCTAACCAGAATCAGAACCCTAACCCTAACTCCTAACCCTAACCCTAACCCTAACCCTAACCCTAACCCTAACCTCTAACCCTAACCCTAACCCTAACCCTAACCCTGAACCCTAACCCTAACCCTAACCAGAACCCTAATCAGAATCAGAACCCTAACTCCTAATCCTAACCCTAACCTTAACCCTAACTCTAATCTTAACCTAACCCTAACCCTAACCCTAACCCTAACTCCTAACCCTAATCTCTAACCCTAACCCTCTAACCTAACTCCTAACTAACCTAACCCTAACCCTAACCTAACCTCTAACCCTAACCCTAACCTAATCCAACCCTAACCCTAACCCTAACCCTAACCCTAACCCTAACTCCAACCCTAATCTAATCCTAACCCAACCTAACCCTAACCTAACCCTAACTAACCTAACCCTAACCCTAACCTAACCCTAACTCTAACCCTAACCCTAACCCTAACCCTAACCTAACCCTAACCCCAACCCTAACCCTAACCCTAACCCAACTCCTAACCCTAACCCTAACCCTAACCCTAACCCTAACCCTAACCCTAACCCTAATCCTAATCCCTAACCCTAACCCTAACCCTAACCCTAACCCTAATCTAACCCTAACCCTAACCCTAACCCTAACCCTAACTCCTAACTCCTAACCCCTAACCCTAACCTAACCCAACTCCTAACTAACTCTAACCCTAACTCCTAACCCTAACCCTAACCCTAACCTAATCCCAATCCTAATCCTAACCTAACCTAACCCTAACCCTAACCCTAACCCTAACCCTAACTCTAACCCTAACTCCCTAACCCTAACCCTAACCCTAACTCCTAACCCTAACCCTAACCTTAACCCTAACCCTAATCCTAACCCTAACCCTTAAATCCCAACCCTAACTCCTAACCCTAACCCTAACCCTAACCCTAACCCTAACCCTAATCCTAACCCTAACCCTAATCTAACCCTAACCCCTAACCCTAA
>NC_056710.1:6691436-6696436 GCF_018831695.1 Puntigrus tetrazona | reverse complement strand
CTAACCCTAACCCTAACCCTAACCCTAACCCTAACCTAACCCTAACCCTAACCCTAACCCTAACCCTAACCTAACCATAACTCTAACCCTAACCTAATCCTAACCTAAACCCTAACTCTAACCCTAACCTAACCCTAACCCTAACCCTAACCCTAACTTTAACCCTAACACTAATTTTAACCCTAACCTTAAAACCCTAACCCTAACCATAACCCTAACCCTAATTTTAACTTTAACCTAACCCCAACCCTAACCCTAACCCTAACCCTAAACCCTAACCCTAACCTCCTAACCCTAACCCTAACCCTAACTCTAACCCTAACCCTAACCCTAAATCCTAACCCTAACCCTAACTCTAACCTAACCCTAACCCTAACCCTAACCCTAACCCTAACTCCTAACCCTAACACTAACCTTAACCCTAACCCTAACCCTAACCCTAACCCTAACCCTAACCCTAACCCTAAACCCTAAACCTAACACTAACCCTAACCCTAACTCTAACCCTAACCCTAACCCTAACCCTAACCCTAACCCTAACCCTAACCCCAAACCTAACCCTAACCTAACCCTAACCCTAACCCTAACCCTAACTAAACCTAACCCTAACCTAACCCTAACCTAACCCTAACCCTAACCCTAACCCTAACCCTAACCCTAACCTCTAACCCTAACTTAACCCTAACCTAACCCTAACTCCTAACTTTAACCTAAATCTAACCTAACCCTAACCCTCAAATCCCAATCTTAATCTAATTTAACCCTAACCCTAACCCTAACTTTAACCCTAAATTTTAATCTATAATCAAATTTAATTCTAATTTTAACCCTAATTCAATCCTAACCCTAACCCCAACCCTAACCCTAACCCTAACCTAATTTAACCTAACCTAACCTAACCTAACCCTAACCCTAACCTAACCTAATCCCAAACCTAACCCTAACCCTAACCCAACCCCAAACCTAATCCTAACCTAATTTAACCCTAACCCTAATTTTAACCCTAACCTAAAACCTAACACCTAACACCTAACACTCAAATCCTAATTCCCTCTAACTCTAACCCTAACCCTAACCCTAACCCTAACCCTAACCCTAACCCTAACCCTAACCTCTAAATTTAAACCCTAACCCTAATCCCAACCCTAAATCCTAAAACCCTAACCTAAACCTTAACTCTAACCCTAACCCTAACCCTAACCCTAAACTAAACCCTAACCCTAAACCCTAATCCTAACCCTAAACCAAACCCTAACACTAACCCTAACCCTAACCCCAAAGCCTAACCCTAACCCTAACTCTAACCCTAACTCCTAACCCCAACCCTAACCCTAACCCTAATTTTAACCCTAACCCTAACCCTAACCCTAACCCTAACTCTAAACCTAAACCTAACCCTAACCCTAACCCTAACCCTAACCCCTAACCCCTTAACCCTTAATTTTAATCCTAACCCTAACCCTAACCCTAATCCTAAGCCCTAACCCTAAACAAACCCTAACTCTAACTCCTAACTCTAACCTTAATTTAAAACCTAAATTAAATTCAAACCCTAACTCTAACCTTAACCCTAAAGCCCCAATTTTAATTACTTAATCCTAAATTCTAACCCTAACCTAACCCTAACCCTAACTCTAACTCTAATTTAACCCTAACCTTTTAATTTAAACCCTAAACTCTAACCCTAACTTTAACCCTAACTTCTAACCCTAACTTTTAACTTTAACCCAATTTAACACTAAAATTTGCCCTTAACACTAACCCTAACCCTAACTCTCCTAATTTAACCCTTAACCTTAATCTAACCTTAACCTCTAACCCTAACCTTAACCCTAACCCTAACCCTAACTTAACCTAACCCTAACCCTAACCCTAACCCTAACCCTAACCCTTACTCTAACCTTAACCGTAACCCTAACCCTAACCCTAACCCTAACCCTAACCCTAACCCTAACCCTAACCCTAACCCTAACCCTAACCCTAACCCCTAACCCTAACCCTAACCTCAACCCTAACCCTAATTTTAACCCTAACTCTAACCCTAACCCTAACACCTAACCGTAACTCTAATTAAATTTAACCCTAACCCTAACCCTAAACCTTAACCCTAACCCTAACCCTAAAATCTAACCCTAACCCTAACCCTAACCCTAATTTAACATCAATCTCTAACCCTAAACCTAAATTTAACTCAAATACCTAACCCTAATTCTAACCTAACCTAACCCTAACCTAACTCTAACTTTAACCTAAACTTCTAACCCTAACACCTAACCACTAACCCTAACCCTAATTTAATCTAACCTACCCTAAGCCTAACCCCTACTCTACCTAACACTCTTAACCTAACACCTAAGCTTCTAATTCCTAACCCTAAGCCTAACCTAATAACTAACCCTAACCTAACCCTATCTCAATTTTAACCCCTAATTAACCCTAACCCTACACTAAACCTAAACCTAAACTTACTCTAACCCTAACTTTAACCCTAACTCTAACTCTAACCCTAACCCCTAACCCTAACTATAACCCTAACCTAACCTTAACCCTAACCCTAACCCTAACCCTAATCCTAATCCTAAACCTAACCCTAATTTAAACCCTAACCCTTCAACCTTAACCCTAACTCTAACTTCTAATTTTAACCCTAACCCTAACCCTAACCCTAACGATAACCTAACCTAATTAACCTAACCCTAACCCTAACCCTAACTCTAACCCTATCCTTCTAATTTAACCGTAACCAACTAACCTAACCTTTAACCCTAACCTAACCTAACCCCTAACAAACACTAAACCTAACCCTAACCCTGACCCTAACCTTAACCCTAACTCTAATCCTATAACTAACCCTAACCCTAACCCTAACCCTAACCCTAACCCTAACTCTAACACTAACCCTAATTTAAATTAACCCTAACGCTTAACCCTAATCCAAATCCTAACCCTAACCCTTACCCTAACCCATACCCTAACACCCAACCCTAACTCAACTAAACTTTAATCCAAACTTAACCCTAACCCTAACCCTAACCTTAACCCTAACCCTAACCCTAACCTAACCCTAACCCTAACCCTAACCCATAACCGTAATCTGAATTAGAATCTCAGAATCAGAATTTTAACCCTAACTCCTAACTGTAACTGTAACCCTAACCCCTAACCCTTACCCTAACCCAACCCTAACGCTAACGTAACCCTAAAACTAACACTAAACCTTACTCTAACCTAACCCTAACCCTAACCCTAACCCTAACCCTAACCCTAATCCTAACCCTA
Organism: Puntigrus tetrazona; assembly: GCF_018831695.1. Classification (NCBI taxonomy): domain Eukaryota; kingdom Metazoa; phylum Chordata; class Actinopteri; order Cypriniformes; family Cyprinidae; genus Puntigrus; species Puntigrus tetrazona. The sequence goes on along the minus strand of NC_056710.1, from coordinate 6,693,157 downwards.
ACCCTAACCCAAAACCTAACCCTAACCCTAACCCCAACTCTAACCCTAACCCCTAACCCTAACCCTAACACTAACCCTATCCTAATCCTTTACCATACCCCTAACTTAACCTAACCCTAACCCTAAACCTAACACCTAACACCTAACCCTAACCCTAACACCTAACTCCTAACCCTAACATCTAACACTAACTCACCTAACACCTAACACCTAACACCTAACCCTAATCCTAACCTAAATTTCTAACCCTAACCCTAACCCTAACCCTAACCCTAACCCTAACCCTAATGTAACCTAAACTAACCCTTAAACCTAACCCTAACCCTAACCCTAACCCTAACCCTAAACCAACCCTAAACCTAAACCTAAACCTAAACCTAAACCTAAACCAAACCCTAACACTAACCCTAACCCTAACCCAAAGTTTTAACCCTAACCCTAACCCTAACCCTAACCCTAATCCTTACTCTAACCCTAACCCTAAACTCTAACTCCTAAACCTAACCCTAACCCTAACCCCTAACCCTAAACCAACCCTAACACTAACCCTAATCCTAAGCCCTAACCCTAAACAATCCCTAACCCTAAACCTCCTAAATCTAACCCTAACCTCAAACCCTAAGCCTAACCCCCCCTAACCCTAACTTTAACCTTACCCCTAACCCTAACATCTAACCCCTAAACTTAACTCTAACCCTAACCCTAAACCTAACCCTAACCTAAACCTAAACCTAAACCTAAACCTAAACCTAACCCTAACCCTAACCCAACCCCTAACCCTAACCCCATTCCTAACCCTAACCCTAACTCCTAACCCTAAATTTAATTTAACCCTAACACTAACCCAAACCCTAACCCTATCCTAACCCTAACCTAAACCCTTTTACTTTAACCCTAAGCCCAAAGCCTAAGCCCTAACCCTAACCAAAACCCTAATCCTAACCCTAACCCTAACCCTAACACCCAACCCCTAAACTTAACCTCTAAACTTAACCCTAACCCAACCCTGACCCTAACCCTAACCCTTACCCAAAATCAAAACCAAAACCAAAACCAAAAATTAAAAACCAAATTAAACCAAATTGTAACCCTAACCCTAACCCTAACCCTAACCCTAACCCTAACCTTAACCCTAACCGTAACCTAACACTAACACTAAACCTTACCCTAACACTAACCCAAACCCTAACATAACCCTAACCCTAAACCTATCAGCTATCCCCTAACCCTATCTCTAACCCTATCTCTAACCCTAACCCTAAGCTTAACCCTAACCCTAAGCCTAACCTAAACCTAAATCTAACCCTAACCCTAACCCTAAACCTAAACCAAACCCTAATCCTAACCATAAGCTAACACTTACACTAAACCTTACCGTAACACTAACCCAAACTCTAACATAATCCTAACCTAAGCTAACCTAACCTAACCTAACCTAACCTAACCTAACCTAACCTAACCTAACCTAACCTAACCCTAACCTAAACCCAACCCTAACCCTAACCCTAACCCTAACCCTAACCCTAACCCTAACCCTAAAGCCCAAAGCCTAAGCCCTGAACCCTAACTCTAACCCTAACCCTCACACCTAACCCCTAAACTTAACCCCTAAACTTAGCCCTAACCCAACCCTGACCCAAAACCAAAACCAAACCCTAACCCTAACCCTAACCCTAACCCTAACCCTAACCCTAACCCTAACCTTAACCCTAACTTGTAAT